>NW_028139006.1:0-283661 GCF_964270905.1 Leucopleurus acutus
AATAGCGCAGAAAGTGAAAAATGGATAAAGAAGTTGTGGTACTTACGTACAATGCAATATCACTCAGCAATGAAATCTATGTCATCAGGCCCGTAGCAGCATAATGAGTGGATTCAGGTATGATGATTCTAACTGAAATAAGTCACACAGAAAAAGAAACATCATAAGATATCACTAATACACGGAATGTAAACTTGGCTACACAGGAACTGGATTACAAAACAGAACAGGGTCTCAAATTTAGAAAACCAACTTATGCTTGCTTAAGGGGAAAGGTGAGTTGGGGTGCTGCATAAAACCAGAGATTGAAATGAGCACAGATAAAGTTCCTTAAGCCAAATATGGAATAGACAAGAACTACTCCTTGCTCAACGAAATGGACTCAACACCCCATATTAAACGCCTAAGAATGTACCTGACTAGTAAGTATCTTAAAACCTATGGATTGCTATGTCTCTGAAAGAAAATCAAGCGTGTGTACAGGGGCATAAACGCAGCAGTGATAGGATTGGAGAGGTTCGGTGAGCAAATGAAGACCCTTTGAAGTCATATTGCTTGGTACCCATTCCACGGGTCTCAACTCTCCAGGTTTAAGGGATTCTGTCTTCAGGTAAAACATGCACGTGGAACCCAGAGTATAATCAACAGTGTGATCGGGAGACATGTTCCAATATGTCTCAGTTCTCGTCCCCTGGTACTCAGGTGCAACATTCCAGATGCTTTACTAACACTCTCCCGACTTGGAGAGTCAGTGTCTTTAACCTCCTGTTTGGCCCATTTGCAATTTCTGAGGAAGATGAACAGGAATAGGGAGAACCAATGAGAGACTAGGTGGAGGTGTCTGGACGGGCAAATTTAACTCTCATTTCCCACGAGGAAGAGGAATTAACCAAAGGCTCAGCGTGCCGTGCCGGAACCAGATTAGGGCCTGAAGCAATCCTGCAGTGTTGCGGCCAGCTCACAAGAAAGCGAGTTGAAGAAAGGAGCTCATGGGCACTGTAATTCACAAACCTGCAGAGTTATAAATGACAGCTATCGTCCAAAAATATACTGAAGTAAGGCTGCCAAGAGGACTTGAAAGCGGGGCAGAATTGCAGGAAACCGATTTCAGGAGGTAGACTGGAATTGCATTTAAAGCATAGGAAAAGAGGCAGAACGTCCACAATGATGCACTTGGCCAAAAAGGGCGTATGCGTTTTTTCCTGAATATATTCAGGAAAAAACGCATACGCCCTTTTTGGCCAACCAAGCAAGCTTGCAAAGGAAATCTGCACTACAATGAAGTCTCACTTCCCCCCGGTCAAAAGGGCCATCTGAAAAAAGTGTAAAATCCAGAAAGGCAGGACAGGCCATGGAGAACTGGGAGCCTTGTTATGCTGATGGGCGGGATGTAAATTGCCAACAGCCACTCGGGAGAGGTGTATGGTGTTTCCTGAAACATCTAAAAAACAAAGCAACAGAGCCTAGGGCACTTCCACTTATGGTCCTATAGCTTAGGGAAATTAAAATCAAAAAGACACAGCCACCCCAAAGTTTGGGACGGCTCTGTTTACAAGAACCTCATTTACGGTACAAGTTCAATAGCGCAGAAAGTGAAAAATGGATAAAGAAGTTGTGGTACTTACGTACAATGCAATATCACTCAGCAATGAAATCTATGTCATCAGGCCCGTAGCAGCATAATGAGTGGATTCAGGTATGATGATTCTAACTGAAATAAGTCACACAGAAAAAGAAACATCATAAGATATCACTAATACACGGAATGTAAACTTGGCTACACAGGAACTGGATTACAAAACAGAACAGGGTCTCAAATTTAGAAAACCAACTTATGCTTGCTTAAGGGGAAAGGTGAGTTGGGGTGCTGCATAAAACCAGAGATTGAAATGAGCACAGATAAAGTTCCTTAAGCCAAATATGGAATAGACAAGAACTACTCCTTGCTCAACGAAATGGACTCAACACCCCATATTAAACGCCTAAGAATGTACCTGACTAGTAAGTATCTTAAAACCTATGGATTGCTATGTCTCTGAAAGAAAATCAAGCGTGTGTACAGGGGCATAAACGCAGCAGTGATAGGATTGGAGAGGTTCGGTGAGCAAATGAAGACCCTTTGAAGTCATATTGCATGGTACCCATTCCACGGGTCTCAACTCTCCAGGTTTAAGGGATTCTTCCTTCAGCTAAAACATGCACGTGGAACCCAGAGTATGATCAACCGTGTGATCGGGAGACGTGTTCCAATATGTCTCAATTCTCGTCCCCTGGTACTCGGGTGTAACATTCCAGACGCTTTACTAACACTCTCCCGACTTGGAGAGTCAGTGCCTTTAACCTCCTGTTTGGCCCATTTGCAATTTCTGAGGAAGATGAACAGGAATAGGGAGAACCAATGAGAGACTAGCTGGAGGTGTCTGGACGGGCAAATTTAACTCTCATTTCCCACCAGGAAGAGGAATTAACCAAAGGCTCAGCGTGCCGTGCCGGAACCAGATTAGGGCCTGAAGCAATACTGCGGTGTTGCGGCCAGCTCACAAGAAAGCGAGTTGAAGAAAGGAGCTCAGGGGCACTGTAATTCACAAACCTGCAGAGTTATAAATGACAGCTATCGTCCAAAAATATACTGAAGTAAGGCTGCCAAGAGGACTTGAAAGCGGGGCAGAATTGCAGGAAACCTATTTCAGGAGGTAGACTGGAATTGCATTTAAAGCATAGGAAAAGAGGCAGAACGTCCACAATGATGCACTTGGCCAAAAAGGGCGTATGCGTTTTTTCCTGAATATATTCAGGAAAAAACGCATACGCCCTTTTTGGCCAACCAAGCAAGCTTGCAAAGGAAATCTGCACTACAATGAAGTCTCACTTCCCCCCGGTCAAAAGGGCCATCTGAAAAAAGTGTAAAATCCAGAAAGGCAGGACAGGCCATGGAGAACTGGGAGCCTTGTTATGCTGATGGGCGGGATGTAAATTGCCAACAGCCACTCGGGAGAGGTGTATGGTGTTTCCTGAAACATCTAAAAAACAAAGCAACAGAGCCTAGGGCACTTCCACTTATGGTCCTATAGCTTAGGGAAATTAAAATCAAAAAGACACAGCCACCCCAAAGTTTGGGACGGCTCTGTTTACAAGAACCTCGTTTACGGTACAAGTTCAATATCGCAGAAAGTGAAAAATGGATAAAGAAGTTGTGGTACTTACGTACAATGCAATATCACTCAGCAATGAAATCTATGTCATCAGGCCCGTAGCAGCATAATGAGTGGATTCAGGTATGATGATTCTAACTGAAATAAGTCACACAGAAAAAGAAACATCATAAGATATCACTAATACACGGGATGTAAACTTGGCTACACAGGAACTGGATTACAAAACAGAACAGGGTCTCAAATTTAGAAAACCAACTTATGCTTGCTTAAGGGGAAAGGTGAGTTGGGGTGCTGCATAAAACCAGAGATTGAAATGAGCACAGATAAAGTTTCTTAAGCCAAATATGGAATAGACAAGAACTACTCCTTGCTCAGCGAAATGGACTCAACACCCCATATTAAACGCCTAAGAATGTACCTGACTAGTAAGTATCTTAAAACCTATGGCTTGCTACGTCTCTGAAAGAAAATCAAGCGTGTGTACAGGGGCATAAACGCAGCAGTGATAGGATTGGAGAGGTTCGGTGAGCAAATGAAGACCCTTTGAAGTCATATTGCATGGTACCCATTCCACGGGTCTCAACTCTCCAGGTTTAAGGGATTCTTCCTTCAGCTAAAACATGCACGTGGAACCCAGAGTATGATCAACCGTGTGATCGGGAGACGTGTTCCAATATGTCTCAGTTCTCGTCCCCTGGTACTCGGGTGTAACATTCCAGACGCTTTACTAACACTCTCCCGACTTGGAGAGTCAGTGCCTTTAACCTCCTGTTTGGCCCATTTGCAATTTCTGCGGAAGATGAACAGGAATAGGGAGAACCAATGAGAGACTAGCTGGAGGTGTCTGGACGGGCAAATTTAACTCTCATTTCCCACCAGGAAGAGGAATTAACCAAAGGCTCAGCGTGCCGTGCCAGAACCAGATTAGGGCCTGAAGCAATCCTGCAGTGTTGCGGCCAGCTCACAAGAAAGCGAGTTGAAGAAAGGAGCTCATGGGCACTGTAATTCACAAACCTGCAGAGTTATAAATGACAGCTATCGTCCAAAAATATACTGAAGTAAGGCTGCCAAGAGGACTTGAAAGCGGGGCAGAATTGCAGGAAACCGATTTCAGGAGGTAGACTGGAATTGCATTTAAAGCATAGGAAAAGAGGCAGAACGTCCACAATGATGCACTTGGCCAAAAAGAGCGTATGCGTTTTTTCCTGAATATATTCAGGAAAAAACGCATACGCCCTTTTTGGCCAACCAAGCAAGCTTGCAAAGGAAATCTGCACTACAATGAAGTCTCACTTCCCCCCGCTCAAAAGGGCCATCTGAAAAAAGT
Organism: Leucopleurus acutus; assembly: GCF_964270905.1. Taxonomy (NCBI): domain Eukaryota; kingdom Metazoa; phylum Chordata; class Mammalia; order Artiodactyla; family Delphinidae; genus Leucopleurus; species Leucopleurus acutus. The sequence continues at coordinate 4,483 of NW_028139006.1, forward strand.
GTAAAATCCAGAAAGGCAGGACAGGCCATGGAGAACTGGGAGCCTTGTTATGCTGATGGGCCGGATGTAAATTGCCAACAACCACTCGGGAGAGGTGTATGGTGTTTCCTGAAACATCTAAAAAACAAAGCAACAGAGCCTAGGGCACTTCCACTTATGGTCCTATAGCTTAGGGAAATTAAAATCAAAAAGACACAGCCGCCCCAAAGTTTGGGACGGCTCTGTTTACAAGAACCTCGTTTACGGTACAAGTTCAATATCACAGAAAGTGAAAAATGGATAAAGAAGTTGTGGTACTTACGTACAATGCAATATCACTCAGCAATGAAATCTATGTCATCAGGCCCGTAGCAGCATAATGAGTGGATTCAGGTATGATGATTCTAACTGAAATAAGTCACACAGAAAAAGAAACATCATAAGATATCATTAATACACGGAATGTAAACTTGGCTACACAGGAACTGGATTACAAAACAGAACAGGGTCTCAAATTTAGGAAACCAACTTATGCTTGCTTAAGGGGAAAGGTGAGTTGGGGTGCTGCATAAAACCAGAGATTGAAATGAGCACAGATAAAGTTCCTTAAGCCAAATATGGAATAGACAAGAACTACTCCTTGCTCAACGAAATGGACTCAACACCCCATATTAAACGCCTAAGAATGTACCTGACTAGTAAGTATCTTAAAACCTATGGATTGCTATGTCTCTGAAAGAAAATCAAGCGTGTGTACAGGGGCATAAACGCAGCAGTGATAGGATTGGAGAGGTTCGGTGAGCAAATGAAGACCCTTTGAAGTCATATTGCATGGTACCCATTCCACGGGTCTCAACTCTCCAGGTTTAAGGGATTCTTCCTTCAGCTAAAACATGCATGTGGAACCCAGAGTATGATCAACCGTGTGATCGGGAGACGTGTTCCAATATGTCTCGGTTCTCGTCCCCTGGTACTCGGATGTAACATTCCAGACGCTTTACAAACACTCTCCCGACTTGGAGAGTCAGTGCCTTTAACCTCCTGTTTGGCCCATTTGCAATTTCTGAGGAAGATGAACAGGAATAGGGAGAACCAATGAGAGACTAGCTGGAGGTGTCTGGACGGGCAAATTTAACTCTCATTTCCCACCAGGAAGAGGAATTAACCAAAGGCTCAGCGTGCCGTGACGGAACCAGATTAGGGCCTGAAGCAATCCTGCGGTGTTGCGGCCAGCTCACAAGAAAGCGAGTTGAAGAAAGGAGCTCAGGGGCACTGTAATTCACAAACCTGCAGACTTATAAATGACAGCTATCGTCCAAAAATATACTGAAGTAAGGCTGCCAAGAGGACTTGAAAGCGGGGCAGAATTGCAGGAAACCGATTTCAGGAGGTAGACTGGAATTGCATTTAAAGCATAGGAAAAGAGGCAGAACGTCCACAATGATGCACTTGGCCAAAAAGGGCGTATGCGTTTTTTCCTGAATATATTCAGGAAAAAACGCATACGCCCTTTTTGGCCAACCAAGCAAGCTTGCAAAGGAAATCTGCACTACAATGAAGTCTCACTTCCCCCCGGTCAAAAGGGCCATCTGAAAAAAGTGTAAAATCCAGAAAGGCAGGACAGGCCATGGAGAACTGGGAGCCTTGTTATGCTGATGGGCGGGATGTAAATTGCCAACAGCCACTCGGGAGAGGTGTATGGTGTTTCCTGAAACATCTAAAAAACAAAGCAACAGAGCCTAGGGCACTTCCACTTATGGTCCTGTAGCTTGGGAAATTAAAATCAGAAAGACACAGCCACCCCAAAGTTTGGGACGGCTCTGTTTACAAGAACCTCGTTTACGGTACAAGTTCAATATCGCAGAAAGTGAAAAATGGATAAAGAAGTTGTGGTACTTACGTACAATGCAATATCACTCAGCAATGAAATCTATGTCATCAGGCTCATAGCAGCATAATGAGTGGATTCAGGTATGATGATTCTAACTGAAATAAGTCACACAGAAAAAGAAACATCATAAGATATTACTAATACACGGAATGTAAACTTGGCTACACAGGAACTGGATTACAAAACAGAACAGGGTCTCAAATTTAGAAAACCAACTTATGCTTGCTTAAGGGGAAAGGTGAGTTGGGGTGCTGCATAAAACCAGAGATTGAAATGAGCACAGATAAAGTTCCTTAAGCCAAATATGGAATAGACAAGAACTACTCCTTGCTCAACGAAATGGACTCAACAGCCCATATTAAACACCTAAGAATGTACCTGACTAGTAAGTATCTTAAAACCTATGGATTGCTATGTCTCTGAAAGAGAATCAAGCATGTGTACAGGGGCATAAACGCAGCAGTGATAGGATTGGAGAGGTTCGGTGAGCAAATGAAGACCCTTTGAAGTCATATTGTTTGGTACCCATTCCACGGGTCTCAACTCTCCAGGTTTAAGGGATTCTTCCTTCAGCTAAAACATGCACGTGGAACCCAGAGTATGATCAACAGTGTGATCGGGAGACATGTTCCAATATGTCTCAGTTCTCGTCCCCTGGTACTCAGGTGCAACATTCCAGATGCTTTACTAACACTCTCCCGACTTGGAGAGTCAGTGCCTTTAACCTCCTGTTTGGCCCATTTGCAATTTCTGAGGAAGATGAACAGGAATAGGGAGAACCAATGAGAGACTAGGTGGAGGTGTCTGGACGGGCAAATTTAACTCTCATTTCCCACGAGGAAGAGGAATTAACCAAAGGCTCAGCGTGCCGTGCCGGAACCAGATTAGGGCCTGAAGCAATCCTGCAGTGTTGCGGCCAGCTCACAAGAAAGCGAGTTGAAGAAAGGAGCTCATGGGCACTGTAATTCACAAACCTGCAGAGTTATAAATGACAGCTATCGTCCAAAAATATACTGAAGTAAGGCTGCCAAGAGGACTTGAAAGCGGGGCAGAATTGCAGGAAACCGATTTCAGGAGGTAGACTGGAATTGCATTTAAAGCATAGGAAAAGAGGCAGAACGTCCACAATGATGCACTTGGCCAAAAAGGGCGTATGCGTTTTTTCCTGAATATATTCAGGAAAAAACGCATACGCCCTTTTTGGCCAACCAAGCAAGCTTGCAAAGGAAATCTGCACTACAATGAAGTCTCACTTCCCCCCGGTCAAAAGGGCCATCTGAAAAAAGTGTAAAATCCAGAAAGGCAGGACAGGCCATGGAGAACTGGGAGCCTTGTTATGCTGATGGGCGGGATGTAAATTGCCAACAGCCACTCGGGAGAGGTGTATGGTGTTTCCTGAAACATCTAAAAAACAAAGCAACACAGCCTAGGGCACTTCCACTTATGGTCCTATAGCTTAGGGAAATTAAAATCAAAAAGACACAGCCACCCCAAAGTTTGGGACGGCTCTGTTTACAAGAACCTCATTTACGGTACAAGTTCAATAGCGCAGAAAGTGAAAAATGGATAAAGAAGTTGTGGTACTTACGTACAATGCAATATCACTCAGCAATGAAATCTATGTCATCAGGCCCGTAGCAGCATAATGAGTGGATTCAGGTATGATGATTCTAACTGAAATAAGTCACACAGAAAAAGAAACATCATAAGATATCACTAATACACGAATGTAAACTTGGCTACACAGGAACTGGATTACAAAACAGAACAGGGTCTCAAATTTAGAAAACCAACTTATGCTTGCTTAAGGGGAAAGGTGAGTTGGGGTGCTGCATAAAACCAGAGATTGAAATGAGCACAGATAAAGTTCCTTAAGCCAAATATGGAATAGACAAGAACTACTCCTTGCTCAACGAAATGGACTCAACAGCCCATATTAAACGCCTAAGAATGTACCTGACTAGTAAGTATCTTAAAACCTATGGATTGCTATGTCTCTGAAAGAAAATCAAGCGTGTGTACAGGGGCATAAACGCAGCAGTGATAGGATTGGAGAGGTTTGGTGAGCAAATGAAGACCCTTTGAAGTCATATTGCATGGTACCCATTCCACGGGTCTCAACTCTCCAGGTTTAAAGGATTCTTCCTTCAGCTAAAACATGCACGTGGAACCCAGAGTATGATCAACCGTGTGATCGGGAGACGTGTTCCAATATGTCTCAATTCTCGTCCCCTGGTACTCGGGTGTAACATTCCAGACGCTTTACTAACACTCTCCCGACTTGGAGAGTCAGTGCCTTTAACCTCCTGTTTGGCCCATTTGCAATTTCTGAGGAAGATGAACAGGAATAGGGAGAACCAATGAGAGACTAGCTGGAGGTGTCTGGACGGGCAAATTTAACTCTCATTTCCCACCAGGAAGAGGAATTAACCAAAGGCTCAGCGTGCCGTGCCGGAACCAGATTAGGGCCTGAAGCAATCCTGCGGTGTTGCGGCCAGCTCACAAGAAAGCGAGTTGAAGAAAGGAGCTCAGGGGCACTGTAATTCACAAACCTGCAGAGTTATAAATGACAGCTATCGTCCAAAAATATACTGAAGTAAGGCTGCCAAGAGGACTTGAAAGCGGGGCAGAATTGCAGGAAACCTATTTCAGGAGGTAGACTGGAATTGCATTTAAAGCATAGGAAAAGAGGCAGAACGTCCACAATGATGCACTTGGCCAAAAAGGGCGTATGCGTTTTTTCCTGAATATATTCAGGAAAAAACGCATACGCCCTTTTTGGCCAACCAAGCAAGCTTGCAAAGGAAATCTGCACTACAATGAAGTCTCACTTCCCCCCGGTCAAAAGGGCCATCTGAAAAAAGTGTAAAATCCAGAAAGGCAGGACAGGCCATGGAGAACTGGGAGCCTTGTTATGCTGATGGGCGGGATGTAAATTGCCAACAGCCACTCGGGAGAGGTGTATGGTGTTTCCTGAAACATCTAAAAAACAAAGCAACAGAGCCTAGGGCACTTCCACTTATGGTCCTATAGCTTAGGGAAATTAAAATCAAAAAGACACAGCCACCCCAATGTTTGGGACGGCTCTGTTTACAAGAAACTCGTTTACGGTACAAGTTCAATATCGCAGAAAGTGAAAAATGGATAAAGAAGTTGTGGTACTTACGTACAATGCAATATCACTCAGCAATGAAATCTATGTCATCAGGCCCGTAGCAGCATAATGAGTGGATTCAGGTATGATGATTCTAACTGAAATAAGTCACACAGAAAAAGAAACATCATAAGATATCACTAATACACGGGATGTAAACTTGGCTACACAGGAACTGGATTACAAAACAGAACAGGGTCTCAAATTTAGAAAACCAACTTATGCTTGCTTAAGGGGAAAGGTGAGTTGGGGTGCTGCATAAAACCAGAGATTGAAATGAGCACAGATAAAGTTCCTTAAGCCAAATATAGAATAGAGAAGAACTACTCCTTGCTCAACGAAATGGACTCAACACCCCATATTAAAGGCCTAAGAATGTACCTGACTAGTAAGAATTTTAAAACCTATGGATTGCTATGTCTCCGAAAGAAAGTCAAGCGTGTGTACAGGGGCATAAACGCAGCAGTGATAGGATTGGAGAGGTTCGGTGAGCAAATGAAGACCCTTTGAAGTCATATTGCATGGTACCCATTCCACGGGTCTCAACTCTCCAGGTTTAAGGGATTCTGTCTTCAGGTAAAACATGCACGTGGAACCCAGAGTATAATCAACAGTGTGATCGGGAGACATGTTCCAATATGTCTCAGTTCTCGTCCCCTGGTACTCAGGTGCAACATTCCAGATGCTTTACTAACACTCTCCCGACTTGGAGAGTCAGTGTCTTTAACCTCCTGTTTGGCCCATTTGCAATTTCTGAGGAAGATGAACAGGAATAGGGAGAACCAATGAGAGACTAGGTGGAGGTGTCTGGACGGGCAAATTTAACTCTCATTTCCCACGAGGAAGAGGAATTAACCAAAGGCTCAGCGTGCCGTGCCGGAACCAGATTAGGGCCTGAAGCAATCCTGCAGTGTTGCGGCCAGCTCACAAGAAAGCGAGTTGAAGAAAGGAGCTCATGGGCACTGTAATTCACAAACCTGCAGAGTTATAAATGACAGCTATCGTCCAAAAATATACTGAAGTAAGGCTGCCAAGAGGACTTGAAAGCGGGGCAGAATTGCAGGAAACCGATTTCAGGAGGTAGACTGGAATTGCATTTAAAGCATAGGAAAAGAGGCAGAACGTCCACAATGATGCACTTGGCCAAAAAGGGCGTATGCGTTTTTTCCTGAATATATTCAGGAAAAAACGCATACGCCCTTTTTGGCCAACCAAGCAAGCTTGCAAAGGAAATCTGCACTACAATGAAGTCTCACTTCCCCCCGGTCAAAAGGGCCATCTGAAAAAAGTGTAAAATCCAGAAAGGCAGGACAGGCCATGGAGAACTGGGAGCCTTGTTATGCTGATGGGCGGGATGTAAATTGCCAACAGCCACTCGGGAGAGGTGTATGGTGTTTCCTGAAACATCTAAAAAACAAAGCAACAGAGCCTAGGGCACTTCCACTTATGGTCCTATAGCTTAGGGAAATTAAAATCAAAAAGACACAGCCACCCCAAAGTTTGGGACGGCTCTGTTTACAAGAACCTCATTTACGGTACAAGTTCAATAGCGCAGAAAGTGAAAAATGGATAAAGAAGTTGTGGTACTTACGTACAATGCAATATCACTCAGCAATGAAATCTATGTCATCAGGCCCGTAGCAGCATAATGAGTGGATTCAGGTATGATGATTCTAACTGAAATAAGTCACACAGAAAAAGAAACATCATAAGATATCACTAATACACGGAATGTAAACTTGGCTACACAGGAACTGGATTACAAAACAGAACAGGGTCTCAAATTTAGAAAACCAACTTATGCTTGCTTAAGGGGAAAGGTGAGTTGGGGTGCTGCATAAAACCAGAGATTGAAATGAGCACAGATAAAGTTCCTTAAGCCAAATATGGAATAGACAAGAACTACTCCTTGCTCAACGAAATGGACTCAACAGCCCATATTAAACGCCTAAGAATGTACCTGACTAGTAAGTATCTTAAAACCTATGGATTGCTATGTCTCTGAAAGAAAATCAAGCGTGTGTACAGGGGCATAAACGCAGCAGTGATAGGATTGGAGAGGTTCGGTGAGCAAATGAAGACCCTTTGAAGTCATATTGCATGGTACCCATTCCACGGGTCTCAACTCTCCAGGTTTAAGGGATTCTTCCTTCAGCTAAAACATGCACGTGGAACCCAGAGTATGATCAACCGTGTGATCGGGAGACGTGTTCCAATATGTCTCAATTCTCGTCCCCTGGTACTCGGGTGTAACATTCCAGACGCTTTACTAACACTCTCCCGACTTGGAGAGTCAGTGCCTTTAACCTCCTGTTTGGCCCATTTGCAATTTCTGAGGAAGATGAACAGGAATAGGGAGAACCAATGAGAGACTAGCTGGAGGTGTCTGGACGGGCAAATTTAACTCTCATTTCCCACCAGGAAGAGGAATTAACCAAAGGCTCAGCGTGCCGTGCCGGAACCAGATTAGGGCCTGAAGCAATCCTGCGGTGTTGCGGCCAGCTCACAAGAAAGCGAGTTGAAGAAAGGAGCTCAGGGGCACTGTAATTCACAAACCTGCAGAGTTATAACTGACAGCTATCGTCCAAAAATATACTGAAGTAAGGCTGCCAAGAGGACTTGAAAGCGGGGCAGAATTGCAGGAAACCGATTTCAGGAGGTAGACTGGAATTGCATTTAAAGCATAGGAAAAGAGGCAGAACGTCCACAATGATGCACTTGGCCAAAAAGGGCGTATGCGTTTTTTCCTGAATATATTCAGGAAAAAACTCATACGCTCTTTTTGGCCAACCAAGCAAGCTTGCAAAGGAAATCTGCACTACAATGAAGTCTCACTTCCCCCCGGTCAAAAGGGCCATCTGAAAAAAGTGTAAAATCCAGAAAGGCAGGACAGGCCATGGAGAACTTGGAGCCTTGTTATGCTGATGGGCGGGATGTAAATTGCCAACAGCCACTCGGGAGAGGTGTATGGTGTTTCCTGAAACATCTAAAAAACAAAGCAACAGAGCCTAGGGCACTTCCACTTATGGTCCTATAGCTTAGGGAAATTAAAATCAAAAAGACACAGCCACCCCAAAGTTTGGGACGGCTCTGTTTACAAGAACCTCGTTTACGGTACAAGTTCAATATCGCAGAAAGTGAAAAATGGATAAAGAAGTTGTGGTACTTACGTACAATGCAATATCACTCAGCAATGAAATCTATGTCATCAGGCCCGTAGCAGCATAATGAGTGGATTCAGGTATGATGATTCTAACTGAAATAAGTCACACAGAAAAAGAAACATCATAAGATATCACTAATACACGGGATGTAAACTTGGCTACACAGGAACTGGATTACAAAACAGAACAGGGTCTCAAATTTAGAAAACCAACTTATGCTTGCTTAAGGGGAAAGGTGAGTTGGGGTGCTGCATAAAACCAGAGATTGAAATGAGCACAGATAAAGTTTCTTAAGCCAAATATGGAATAGACAAGAACTACTCCTTGCTCAGCGAAATGGACTCAACACCCCATATTAAACGCCTAAGAATGTACCTGACTAGTAAGTATCTTAAAACCTATGGCTTGCTACGTCTCTGAAAGAAAATCAAGCGTGTGTACAGGGGCATAAACGCAGCAGTGATAGGATTGGAGAGGTTCGGTGAGCAAATGAAGACCCTTTGAAGTCATATTGCATGGTACCCATTCCACGGGTCTCAACTCTCCAGGTTTAAGGGATTCTTCCTTCAGCTAAAACATGCACGTGGAACCCAGAGTATGATCAACCGTGTGATCGGGAGACGTGTTCCAATATGTCTCAGTTCTCGTCCCCTGGTACTCGGGTGTAACATTCCAGACGCTTTACTAACACTCTCCCGACTTGGAGAGTCAGTGCCTTTAACCTCCTGTTTGGCCCATTTGCAATTTCTGCGGAAGATGAACAGGAATAGGGAGAACCAATGAGAGACTAGCTGGAGGTGTCTGGACGGGCAAATTTAACTCTCATTTCCCACCAGGAAGAGGAATTAACTAAAGGCTCAGCGTGCCGTCCCGGAACCAGATTAGGGCCTGAAGCAATCCTGCGGTGTTGCGGCCAGCTCACAAGAAAGCGAGTTGAAGAAAGGAGCTCAGGGGCACTGTAATTCACAAACCTGCAGAGTTATAAATGACAGCTATCGTCCAAAAATATACTGAAGTAAGGCTGCCAAGAGGACTTGAAAGCGGGGCAGAATTGCAGGAAACCTATTTCAGGAGGTAGACTGGAATTGCATTTAAAGCATAGGAAAAGAGGCAGAACGTCCACAATGATGCACTTGGCCAAAAAGGGCGTATGCGTTTTTTCCTGAATATATTCAGGAAAAAACGCATACGCCCTTTTTGGCCAACCAAGCAAGCTTGCAAAGGAAATCTGCACTACAATGAAGTCTCACTACCCCCCGGTCAAAAGGGCCATCTGAAAAAAGTGTAAAATCCAGAAAGGCAGGACAGGCCATGGAGAACTGGGAGCCTTGTTATGCTGATGGGCGGGATGTAAATTGCCAACAGCCACTCGGGAGAGGTGTATGGTGTTTCCTGAAACATCTAAAAAACAAAGCAACAGAGCCTAGGGCACTTCCACTTATGGTCCTATAGCTTAGGGAAATTAAAATCAAAAAGACACAGCCACCCCAAAGTTTGGGACGGCTCTGTTTACAAGAACCTCGTTTACGGTACAAGTTCAATATCGCAGAAAGTGAAAAATGGATAAAGAAGTTGTGGTACTTACGTACAATGCAATATCACTCAGCAATGAAATCTATGTCATCAGGCCCGTAGCAGCATAATGAGTGGATTCAGGTATGATGATTCTAACTGAAATAAGTCACACAGAAAAAGAAACATCATAAGATATCACTAATACACGGGATGTAAACTTGGCTACACAGGAACTGGATTACAAAACAGAACAGGGTCTCAAATTTAGAAAACCAACTTATGCTTGCTTAAGGGGAAAGGTGAGTTGGGGTGCTGCATAAAACCAGAGATTGAAATGAGCACAGATAAAGTTCCTTAAGCCAAATATAGAATAGACAAGAACTAATCCTTGCTCAACGAAATGGACTCAACACCCCATATTAAACGCCTAAGAATGTACCTGACTAGTAAGAATTTTAAAACCTATGGATTGCTATGTCTCCGAAAGAAAATCAAGCGTGTGTACAGGGGCATAAACGCAGCAGTGATAGGATTGGAGAGGTTCGGTGAGCAAATGAAGACCCTTTGAAGTCATATTGCATGGTACCCATTCCACGGGTCTCAACTCTCCAGGTTTAAGGGATTCTTCCTTCAGCTAAAACATGCACGTGGAACCCAGAGTATGACCAACCGTGTGATCGGGAGACGTGTTCCAATATGTCTCAATTCTCGTCCCCTGGTACTCGGGTGTAACATTCCAGACGCTTTACTAACACTCTCCCGACTTGGAGAGTCAGTGCCTTTAACCTCCTGTTTGGCCCATTTGCAATTTCTGAGGAAGATGAACAGGAATAGGGAGAACCAATGAGAGACTAGCTGGAGGTGTCTGGACGGGCAAATTTAACTCTCATTTCCCACCAGGAAGAGGAATTAACCAAAGGCTCAGCGTGCCGTGCCGGAACCAGATTAGGGCCTGAAGCAATCCTGCGGTGTTGCGGCCAGCTCACAAGAAAGCGAGTTGAAGAAAGGAGCTCAGGGGCACTGTAATTCACAAACCTGCAGACTTATAAATGACAGCTATCGTCCAAAAATATACTGAAGTAAGGCTGCCAAGAGGACTTGAAAGCGGGGCAGAATTGCAGGAAACCGATTTCAGGAGGTAGACTGGAATTGCATTTAAAGCATAGGAAAAGAGGCAGAACGTCCACAATGATGCACTTGGCCAAAAAGGGCGTATGCGTTTTTTCCTGAATATATTCAGGAAAAAACGCATACGCCCTTTTTGGCCAACCAAGCAAGCTTGCAAAGGAAATCTGCACTACAATGAAGTCTCACTTCCCCCCGCTCAAAAGGGCCATCTGAAAAAAGTGTAAAATCCAGAAAGGCAGGACAGGCCATGGAGAACTGGGAGCCTTGTTATGCTGATGGGCGGGATGTAAATTGCCAACAGCCACTCGGGAGAGGTGTATGGTGTTTCCTGAAACATCTAAAAAACAAAGCAACAGAGCCTAGGGCACTTCCACTTATGGTCCTGTAGCTTGGGAAATTAAAATCAGAAAGACACAGCCACCCCAAAGTTTGGGACGGCTCTGTTTACAAGAACCTCGTTTACGGTACAAGTTCAATATCGCAGAAAGTGAAAAATGGATAAAGAAGTTGTGATACTTACGTACAATGCAATATCACTCAGCAATGAAATCTATGTCATCAGGCCCATAGCAGCATAATGAGTGGATTCAGGTATGATGATTCTAACTGAAATAAGTCACACAGAAAAAGAAACATCATAAGATATCACTAATACACGGAATGTAAACTTGGCTACACAGGAACTGGATTACAAAACAGAACAGGGTCTCAAATTTAGAAAACCAACTTATGCTTGCTTAAGGGGAAAGGTGAGTTGGGGTGCTGCATAAAACCAGAGATTGAAATGAGCACAGATAAAGTTCCTTAAGCCAAATATGGAATAGACAAGAACTACTCCTTGCTCAACGAAATGGACTCAACAGCCCATATTAAACGCCTAAGAATGTACCTGACTAGTAAGTATCTTAAAACCTATGGATTGCTATGTCTCTGAAAGAGAATCAAGCATGTGTACAGGGGCATAAACGCAGCAGTGATAGGATTGGAGAGGTTCGGTGAGCAAATGAAGAACCTTTGAAGTCATATTGCTTGGTACCCATTCCACGGGTCTCAACTCTCCAGGTTTAAGGGATTCTTCCTTCAGCTAAAACATGCACGTGGAACCCAGAATATGATCAACCATGTGATCGGGAGACGTGTTCCAATATGTCTCAGTTCTCGTCCTCTGGTACTCGGGTGCAACATTCCAGACGCTTTACTAACACTCTCCCAACTTGGAGAGTCAGTGCCTTTAACCTCCTGTTTGGCCCATTTGCAATTTCTGCGGAAGATGAACAGGAATAGGGAGAACCAATGAGAGACTAGCTGGAGGTGTCTGGACGGGCAAATTTAACTCTCATTTCCCACCAGGAAGAGGAATTAACCAAAGGCTCAGCGTGCCGTGCCGGAACCAGATTAGGGCCTGAAGCAATCCTGCGGTGTTGCGGCCAGCTCACAAGAAAGCGAGTTGAAGAAAGGAGCTCAGGGGCACTGTAATTCACAAACCTGCAGAGTTATAAATGACAGCTATCGTCCAAAAATATACTGAAGTAAGGCTGCCAAGAGGACTTGAAAGCGGGGCAGAATTGCAGGAAACCGATTTCAGGAGGTAGACTGGAATTGCATTTAAAGCATAGGAAAAGAGGCAGAACGTCTACAATGATGCACTTGGCCAAAAAGGGCGTATGCGTTTTTTCCTGAATATATTCAGGAAAAAACGCATACGCCCTTTTTGGCCAACCAAGCAAGCTTGCAAAGGAAATCTGCACTACAATGAAGTCTCACTTCCCCCCGGTCAAAAGGGCCATCTGAAAAAAGTGTAAAATCCAGAAAGGCAGGACAGGCCATGGAGAACTGGGAGCCTTGTTATGCTGATGGGCGGGATGTAAATTGCCAACAGCCACTCGGGAGAGGTGTATGGTGTTTCCTGAAACATCTAAAAAACAAAGCAACAGAGCCTAGGGCACTTCCACTTATGGTCCTGTAGCTTGGGAAATTAAAATCAGAAAGACACAGCCACCCCAAAGTTTGGGACGGCTCTGTTTACAAGAACCTCGTTTACGGTACAAGTTCAATATCGCAGAAAGTGAAAAATGGATAAAGAAGTTGTGGTACTTACGTACAATGCAATATCACTCAGCAATGAAATCTATGTCATCAGGCCCATAGCAGCATAATGAGTGGATTCAGGTATGATGATTCTAACTGAAATAAGTCACACAGAAAAAGAAACATCATAAGATATCACTAATACACGGAATGTAAACTTGGCTACACAGGAACTGGATTACAAAACAGAACAGGGTCTCAAATTTAGAAAACCAACTTATGCTTGCTTAAGGGGAAAGGTGAGTTGGGGTGCTGCATAAAACCAGAGATTGAAATGAGCACAGATAAAGTTCCTTAAGCCACATATGGAATAGACAAGAACTACTCCTTGCTCAACGAAATGGACTCAACACCCCATATTAAACGCCTAAGAATGTACCTGACTAGTAAGTATCTTAAAACCTATGGATTGCTATGTCTCCGAAAGAGAATCAAGCATGTGTACAGGGGCATAAACGCAGCAGTGATAGGATTGGAGAGGTTCAGTGAGCAAATGAAGACCCTTTGAAGTCATATTGCTTGGTACCCATTCCACGGGTCTCAACTCTCCAGGTTTAAGGGATTCTTCCTTCAGCTAAAACATGCACGTGGAACCCAGAGTATGATCAACCATGGGATCGGGAGACGTGTTCCAATATGTCTCAATTCTCGTCCCCTGGTACTCGGGTGTAACATTCCAGACGCTTTACTAACACTCTCCCAACTTGGAGAGTCAGTGCCTTTAACCTCCTGTTTGGCCCATTTGCAATTTCTGCGGAAGATGAACAGGAATAGGGAGAACCAATGAGAGACTAGCTGGAGGTGTCTGGACGGGCAAATTTAACTCTCATTTCCCACCAGGAAGAGGAATTAACCAAAGGCTCAGCGTGCCGTGCCGGAACCAGATTAGGGCCTGAAGAAATCCTGCGGTGTTGCGGCCAGCTCACAAGAAAGTGAGTTGAAGAAAGGAGCTCAGGGGCACTGTAATTCACAAACCTGCAGAGTTATAAATGACAGCTATCGTCCAAAAATATACTGAAGTAAGGCTGCCAAGAGGACTTGAAAGCGGGGCAGAATTGCAGGAAACCGATTTCAGGAGGTAGACTGGAATTGCATTTAAAGCATAGGAAAAGAGGCAGAACGTCCACAATGATGCACTTGGCCAAAAAGGGCGTATGCGTTTTTTCCTGAATATATTCAGGAAAAAACGCATACGCCCTTTTTGGCCAACCAAGCAAGCTTGCAAAGGAAATCTGCACTACAATGAAGTCTCACTTCCCCCCGGTCAAAAGGGCCATCTGAAAAAAGTGTAAAATCCAGAAAGGCAGGACAGGCCATGGAGAACTGGGAGCCTTGTTATGCTGATGGGCGGGATGTAAATTGCCAACAGCCACTCGGGAGAGGTGTATGGTGTTTCCTGAAACATCTAAAAAACAAAGCAACAGAGCCTAGGGCACTTCCACTTATGGTCCTGTAGCTTGGGAAATTAAAATCAGAAAGACACAGCCACCCCAAAGTTTGGGACGGCTCTGCTTACAAGAACCTCGTTTACGGTACAAGTTCAATATCGCAGAAAGTGAAAAATGGATAAAGAAGTTGTGGTACTTACGTACAATGCAATATCACTCAGCAATGAAATCTATGTCATAAGGCCCATAGCAGCATAATGAGTGGATTCAGGTATGATGATTCTAACTGAAATAAGTCACACAGAAAAAGAAACATCATAAGATATCACTAATACACGGAATGTAAACTTGGCTACACAGGAACTGGATTACAAAACAGAACAGGGTCTCAAATTTAGAAAACCAACTTATGCTTGCTTAAGGGGAAAGGTGAGTTGGGGTGCTGCATAAAACCAGAGATTGAAATGAGCACAGATAAAGTTCCTTAAGCCAAATATGGAATAGACAAGAACTACTCCTTGCTCAACGAAATGGACTCAACAGCCCATATTAAACGCCTAAGAATGTACCTGACTAGTAAGTATCTTAAAACCTATGGATTGCTATGTCTCTGAAAGAGAATCAAGCATGTGTACAGGGGCATAAACGCAGCAGTGATAGGATTGGAGAGGTTCGGTGAGCAAATGAAGACCCTTTGAAGTCATATTGCTTGGTACCCATTCCACGGGTCTCAACTCTCCAGGTTTAAGGGATTCTTCCTTCAGCTAAAACATGCACGTGGAACCCAGAATATGATCAACCGTGTGATCGGGAGACGTGTTCCAATATGTCTCAATTCTCGTCCCCTGGTACTCGGGTGTAACATTCCAGACGCTTTACTAACACTCTCCCGACTTGGAGAGTCAGTGCCTTTAACCTCCTGTTTGGCCCATTTGCAATTTCTGCGGAAGATGAACAGGAATAGGGAGAACCAATGAGAGACTAGCTGGAGGTGTCTGGACGGGCAAATTTAACTCTCATTTCCCACCAGGAAGAGGAATTAACCAAAGGCTCAGCGTGCCGTGCCGGAACCAGATTAGGGCCTGAAGCAATCCTGCGGTGTTGCGGCCAGCTCACAAGAAAGCGAGTTGAAGAAAGGAGCTCAGGGGCACTGTAATTCACAAACCTGCAGACTTATAAATGACAGCTATCGTCCAAAAATATACTGAAGTAAGGCTGCCAAGAGGACTTGAAAGCGGGGCAGAATTGCAGGAAACCGATTTCAGGAGGTAGACTGGAATTGCATTTAAAGCATAGGAAAAGAGGCAGAACGTCTACAATGATGCACTTGGCCAAAAAGGGCGTATGCGTTTTTTCCTGAATATATTCAGGAAAAAACGCATACGCCCTTTTTGGCCAACCAAGCAAGCTTGCAAAGGAAATCTGCACTACAATGAAGTCTCACTTCCCCCCGGTCAAAAGGGCCATCTGAAAAAAGTGTAAAATCCAGAAAGGCAGGACAGGCCATGGAGAACTGGGAGCCTTGTTATGCTGATGGGCGGGATGTAAATTGCCAACAGCCACTCGGGAGAGGTGTATGGTGTTTCCTGAAACATCTATAAAACAAAGCAACAGAGCCTAGGGCACTTCCACTTATGGTCCTATAGCTTAGGGAAATTAAAATCAAAAAGACACAGCCACCCCAAAGTTTGGGACGGCTCTGTTTACAAGAACATCCTTTACGGTACAAGTTGAATATCACAGAAAGTGAAAAATGGATAAAGAAGTTGTGGTACTTACGTACAATGCAATATCACTCAGCAATGAAATCTATGTCATCAGGCCCATAGCAGCATAATGAGTGGATTCAGGTATGATGATTCTAACTGAAATAAGTCACACAGAAAAAGAAACATCATAAGATATCACTAATACACCGAATGTAAACTTGGCTACACAGGAACTGGATTACAAAACAGAACAGGGTCTCAAATTTAGAAAACCAACTTATGCTTGCTTAAGGGGAAAGGTGAGTTGGGGTGCTGCATAAAACCAGAGATTGAAATGAGCACAGATAAAGTTCCTTAAGCCAAATATGGAATAGACAAGAACTACTCCTTGCTCAACGAAATGGACTCAACACCCCATATTAAACGCCTAAGAATGTACCTGACTAGTAAGTATCTTAAAACCTATGGATTGCTATGTCTCTGAAAGAAAATCAAGCGTGTGTACAGGGGCATAAACGCAGCAGTGATAGGATTGGAGAGGTTCGGTGAGCAAATGAAGACCCTTTGAAGTCATATTGCATGGTACCCATTCCACGGGTCTCAACTCTCCAGGTTTAAGGGATTCTTCCTTCAGCTAAAACATGCACGTGGAACCCAGAGTATGATCAACCGTGTGATCGGGAGACGTGTTCCAATATGTCTCAATTCTCGTCCCCTGGTACTCGGGTGTAACATTCCAGACGCTTTACTAACACTCTCCCGACTTGAAGAGTCAGTGCCTTTAACCTCCTGTTTGGCCCATTTGCAATTTCTGAGGAAGATGAACAGGAATAGGGAGAACCAATGAGAGACTAGCTGGAGGTGTCTGGACGGGCAAATTTAACTCTCATTTCCCACCAGGAAGAGGAATTAACCAAAGGCTCAGCGTGCCGTGCCGGAACCAGATTAGGGCCTGAAGCAATCCTGCGGTGTTGCGGCCAGCTCACAAGAAAGCGAGTTGAAGAAAGGAGCTCAGGGGCAGTGTAATTCACAAACCTGCAGAGTTATAAATGACAGCTATCATCCAAAAATATACTGAAGTAAGGCTGCCAAGAGGACTTGAAAGCGGGGCAGAATTGCAGGAAACCGATTTCAGGAGGTAGACTGGAATTGCATTTAAAGCATAGGAAAAGAGGCAGAACGTCCACAATGATGCACTTGGCCAAAAAGGGCGTATGCGTTTTTTCCTGAATATATTCAGGAAAAAACGCATACGCCCTTTTTGGCCAACCAAGCAAGCTTGCAAAGGAAATCTGCACTACAATGAAGTCTCACTTCCCCCCGGTCAAAAGAGCCATCTGAAAAAAGTGTAAAATCCAGAAAGGCAGGACAGGCCATGGAGAACTGGGAGCCTTGTTATGCTGATGGGCGGGATGTAAATTGCCAACAGCCACTTGGGAGAAGTGTATGGTGTTTCCTGAAACATCTAAAAAACAAAGCAACAGAACCTAAGGCACTTCCACTTATGGTCCTATAGCTTAGGGAAAAAAAATCAAGAAGACACAGCCACCCCAAAGTTTGGGACGGCTCTGTTTACAAGAAGCTCGTTTACGGTACAAGTTCAATAGCGCAGAAAGTGAAATATGGATAAAGAAGTTGTGGTACTTACGTACAATGCAATATCACTCAGCAATGAAATCTATGTCATCAGGCCCGTAGCAGTATAATGAATGGATTCAGGTATGATGATTCTAACTGAAATAAGTCACACAGAAAAAGAAACATCATAAGATATCACTAATACACGGAATGTAAACTTGGCTACACAGGAACTGGATTACAAATCAGAACAGGGTCTCAAATTTAGAAAACCAACTTATGCTTGCTTAAGCGAAAAAGTGAGTTGGGGTGCTGCATAAAACCAGAGATTGAAATGAGCACAGATAAAGTTCCTTAAGCCAAATATGGAATAGACAAGAGCTACTCCTTGCTCAACGAAATGGACTCAACACCCCATATTAAACGCCTAAGAATGTACCTGACTAGTAAGTATCTTAAAACCTATGGATTGCTATGTCTCTGAAAGAAAATCAAGCATGTGTACAGGGGCATAAACGCAGCACTGATAGGATTGGAGAGGTTCGTGAGCAAATGAAGACCCTTTGAAGTCATATTGCATGGTACCCATTCCACGGGTCTCAACTCTCCTGGTTTAAGGGATTCTTCCTTCAGCTAAAACATGCACGTGGAACCCAGAGTATGATCAACCATGGGATCGGGAGACGTGTTCCAATATGCCTCAGTTCTCGTCCCCTGGTACTCGGGTGCAACATTCCAGACGCTTTACTAACACTCTCCCGACTTGGAGAGTCAGTGCCTTTAACCTCCTGTTTGGCCCATTTGCAATTTCTGCGGAAGATGAACAGGAATAGGGAGAACCAATGAGAGACTAGCTGGAGGTGTCTGGACGGGCAAATTTAACTCTCATTTCCCACCAGGAAGAGGAATTAACCAAAGGCTCAGCGTGCCGTCCCGGAACCAGATTAGGGCCTGAAGCAATCCTGCGGTGTTGCGGCCAGCTCACAAGAAAGCAAGTTGAAGAAAGGAGCTCAGGGGCACTGTAATTCACAAACCTGCAGAGTTATAAATGACAGCTATCGTCCAAAAATATACTGAAGTAAGGCTGCCAAGAGGACTTGAAAGCGGGGCAGAATTGCAGGAAACCTATTTCAGGAGGTAGACTGGAATTGCATTTAAAGCATAGGAAAAGAGGCAGAACGTCCACAATGATGCACTTGGCCAAAAAGGGCGTATGCGTTTTTTCCTGAATATATTCAGGAAAAAACGCATACGCCCTTTTTGGCCAACCAAGCAAGCTTGCAAAGGAAATCTGCACTACAATGAAGTCTCACTTCCCCCCGGTCAAAAGGGCCATCTGAAAAAAGTGTAAAATCCAGAAAGGCAGGACAGGCCATGGAGAACTGGGAGCCTTGTTATGCTGATGGGCGGGATGTAAATTGCCAACAGCCACTCGGGAGAGGTGTATGGTGTTTCCTGAAACATCTAAAAAACAAAGCAACAGAGCCTAGGGCACTTCCACTTATGGTCCTATAGCTTAGGGAAATTAAAATCAAAAAGACACAGCCACCCCAATGTTTGGGACGGCTCTGTTTACAAGAACCTCGTTTACGGTACAAGTTCAATATCGCAGAAAGTGAAAAATGGATAAAGAAGTTGTGGTACTTACGTACAATGCAATATCACTCAGCAATGAAATCTATGTCATCAGGCCCGTAGCAGCATAATGAGTGGATTCAGGTATGATGATTCTAACTGAAATAAGTCACACAGAAAAAGAAACATCATAAGATATCACTAATACACGGGATGTAAACTTGGCTACACAGGAACTGGATTACAAAACTGAACAGGGTCTCAAATTTAGAAAACCAACTTATGCTTGCTTAAGGGGAAAGGTGAGTTGGGGTGCTGCATAAAACCAGAGATTGAAATGAGCACAGATAAAGTTCCTTAAGCCAAATATAGAATACACAAGAACTACTCCTTGCTCAACGAAATGGACTCAACACCCCATATTAAACGCCTAAGAATGTACCTGACTAGTAAGAATTTTAAAACCTATGGATTGCTATGTCTCCGAAAGAAAATCAAGCGTGTGTACAGGGGCATAAACGCAGCAGTGATAGGATTGGAGAGGTTCGGTGAGCAAATGAAGACCCTTTGAAGTCATATTGCATGGTACCCATTCCACGGGTCTCAACTCTCCAGGTTTAAGGGATTCTTCCTTCAGCTAAAACATGCACGTGGAACCCAGAGTATGACCAACCGTGTGATCGGGAGACGTGTTCCAATATGTCTCAATTCTCGTCCCCTGGTACTCGGGTGTAACATTCCAGACGCTTTACTAACACTCTCCCGACTTGGAGAGTCAGTGCCTTTACCCTCCTGTTTGGCACATTTGCAATTTCTGAGGAAGATGAACAGGAATAGGGAGAACCAATGAGAGACTAGCTGGAGGTGTCTGGACGGGCAAATTTAACTCTCATTTCCCACCAGGAAGAGGAATTAACCAAAGGCTCAGCGTGCCATGCCGGAACCAGATTAGGGCCTGAAGCAATCCTGCGGTGTTGCGGCCAGCTCAAAAGAAAGCGAGTTGAAGAAAGGAGCTCAGGGGCACTGTAATTCACAAACCTGCAGAGTTATAAATGACAGCTATCATCCAAAAATATACTGAAGTAAGGCTGCCAAGAGGACTTGAAAGCGGGGCAGAATTGCAGGAAACCGATTTCAGGAGGTAGACTGGAATTGTATTTAAAGCATAGGAAAAGAGGCAGAACGTCCACAATGATGCACTTGGCCAAAAAGGGCGTATGCGTTTTTTCCTGAATATATTCAGGAAAAAACGCATACGCCCTTTTTGGCCAACCAAGCAAGCTTGCAAAGGAAATCTGCACTACAATGAAGTCTCACTTCCCCCCGGTCAAAAGGGCCATCTGAAAAAAGTGTAAAATCCAGAAAGGCAGGACAGGCCATGGAGAACTGGGAGCCTTGTTATGCTGATGGGCGGGATGTAAATTGCCAACAGCCACTCGGGAGAGGTGTATGGTGTTTCCTGAAACATCTAAAAAACAAAGCAACACAGCCTAGGGCACTTCCACTTATGGTCCTATAGCTTAGGGAAATTAAAATCAAAAAGACACAGCCACCCCAAAGTTTGGGACGGCTCTGTTTACAAGAACATCGTTTACGGTACAAGTTGAATATCACAGAAAGTGAAAAATGGATAAAGAAGTTGTGGTACTTACGTACAATGCAATATCACTCAGCAATGAAATCTATGTCATCAGGCCCGTAGCAGCATAATGAGTGGATTCAGGTATGATGATTCTAACTGAAATAAGTCACACAGAAAAAGAAACATCATAAGATATCACTAATACACCGAATGTAAACTTGGCTACACAGGAACTGGATTACAAAACAGAACAGGGTCTCAAATTTAGAAAACCAACTTATGCTTGCTTAAGGGGAAAGGTGAGTTGGGGTGCTGCATAAAACCAGAGATTGAAATGAGCACAGATAAAGTTCCTTAAGCCAAATATGGAATAGACAAGAACTACTCCTTGCTCAACGAAATGGACTCAACACCCCATATTAAACGCCTAAGAATGTACCTGACTAGTAAGTATCTTAAAACCTATGGATTGCTATGTCTCTGAAAGAAAATCAAGCGTGTGTACAGGGGCATAAACGCAGCAGTGATAGGATTGGAGAGGTTCGGTGAGCAAATGAAGACCCTTTGAAGTCATATTGCATGGTACCCATTCCACGGGTCTCAACTCTCCAGGTTTAAGGGATTCTTCCTTCAGCTAAAACATGCACGTGGAACCCAGAGTATGATCAACCGTGTGATCGGGAGACGTGTTCCAATATGTCTCAATTCTCGTCCCCTGGTACTCGGGTGTAACATTCCAGACGCTTTACTAACACTCTCCCGACTTGGAGAGTCAGTGCCTTTAACCTACTGTTTGGCCCATTTGCAATTTCTGAGGAAGATAAACAGGAATAGGGAGAACCAATGAGAGACTAGCTGGAGGTGTCTGGACGGGCAAATTTAACTCTCATTTCCCACCAGGAAGAGGAATTAACCAAAGGCTCAGCGTGCCGTGCCGGAACCAGATTAGGGCCTGAAGCAATCCTGCGGTGTTGCGGCCAGCTCACAAGAAAGCGAGTTGAAGAAAGGAGCTCAGGGGCAGTGTAATTCACAAACCTGCAGAGTTATAAATGACAGCTATCATCCAAAAATATACTGAAGTAAGGCTGCCAAGAGGACTTGAAAGCGGGGCAGAATTGCAGGAAACCGATTTCAGGAGGTAGACTGGAATTGCATTTAAAGCATAGGAAAAGAGGCAGAACGTCCACAATGATGCACTTGGCCAAAAAGGGCGTATGCGTTTTTTCCTGAATATATTCAGGAAAAAACGCATACGCCCTTTTTGGCCAACCAAGCAAGCTTGCAAAGGAAATCTGCACTACAATGAAGTCTCACTTCCCCCCGGTCAAAAGAGCCATCTGAAAAAAGTGTAAAATCCAGAAAGGCAGGACAGGCCATGGAGAACTGGGAGCCTTGTTATGCTGATGGGCGGGATGTAAATTGCCAACAGCCACTTGGGAGAAGTGTATGGTGTTTCCTGAAACATCTAAAAAACAAAGCAACAGAACCTAAGGCACTTCCACTTATGGTCCTATAGCTTAGGGAAAAAAAATCAAGAAGACACAGCCACCCCAAAGTTTGGGACGGCTCTGTTTACAAGAAGCTCGTTTACGGTACAAGTTCAATAGCGCAGAAAGTGAAATATGGATAAAGAAGTTGTGGTACTTACGTACAATGCAATATCACTCAGCAATGAAATCTATGTCATCAGGCCCGTAGCAGTATAATGAATGGATTCAGGTATGATGATTCTAACTGAAATAAGTCACACAGAAAAAGAAACATCATAAGATATCACTAATACACGGAATGTAAACTTGGCTACACAGGAACTGGATTACAAATCAGAACAGGGTCTCAAATTTAGAAAACCAACTTATGCTTGCTTAAGCGAAAAAGTGAGTTGGGGTGCTGCATAAAACCAGAGATTGAAATGAGCACAGATAAAGTTCCTTAAGCCAAATATGGAATAGACAAGAGCTACTCCTTGCTCAACGAAATGGACTCAACACCCCATATTAAACGCCTAAGAATGTACCTGACTAGTAAGTATCTTAAAACCTATGGATTGCTATGTCTCTGAAAGAAAATCAAGCATGTGTACAGGGGCATAAACGCAGCACTGATAGGATTGGAGAGGTTCGTGAGCAAATGAAGACCCTTTGAAGTCATATTGCATGGTACCCATTCCACGGGTCTCAACTCTCCTGGTTTAAGGGATTCTTCCTTCAGCTAAAACATGCACGTGGAACCCAGAGTATGATCAACCATGGGATCGGGAGACGTGTTCCAATATGCCTCAGTTCTCGTCCCCTGGTACTCGGGTGCAACATTCCAGACGCTTTACTAACACTCTCCCGACTTGGAGAGTCAGTGCCTTTAACCTCCTGTTTGGCCCATTTGCAATTTCTGCGGAAGATGAACAGGAATAGGGAGAACCAATGAGAGACTAGCTGGAGGTGTCTGGACGGGCAAATTTAACTCTCATTTCCCACCAGGAAGAGGAATTAACCAAAGGCTCAGCGTGCCGTCCCAGAACCAGATTAGGGCCTGAAGCAATCCTGCGGTGTTGCGGCCAGCTCACAAGAAAGCAAGTTGAAGAAAGGAGCTCAGGGGCACTGTAATTCACAAACCTGCAGAGTTATAAATGACAGCTATCGTCCAAAAATATACTGAAGTAAGGCTGCCAAGAGGACTTGAAAGCGGGGCAGAATTGCAGGAAACCTATTTCAGGAGGTAGACTGGAATTGCATTTAAAGCATAGGAAAAGAGGCAGAACGTCCACAATGATGCACTTGGCCAAAAAGGGCGTATGCGTTTTTTCCTGAATATATTCAGGAAAAAACGCATACGCCCTTTTTGGCCAACCAAGCAAGCTTGCAAAGGAAATCTGCACTACAATGAAGTCTCACTTCCCCCCGGTCAAAAGGGCCATCTGAAAAAAGTGTAAAATCCAGAAAGGCAGGACAGGCCATGGAGAACTGGGAGCCTTGTTATGCTGATGGGCGGGATGTAAATTGCCAACAGCCACTCGGGAGAGGTGTATGGTGTTTCCTGAAACATCTAAAAAACAAAGCAACAGAGCCTAGGGCACTTCCACTTATGGTCCTATAGCTTAGGGAAATTAAAATCAAAAAGACACAGCCACCCAAATGTTTGGGACGGCTCTGTTTACAAGAACCTCGTTTACGGTACAAGTTCAATATCGCAGAAAGTGAAAAATGGATAAAGAAGTTGTGGTACTTACGTACAATGCAATATCACTCAGCAATGAAATCTATGTCATCAGGCCCGTAGCAGCATAATGAGTGGATTCAGGTATGATGATTCTAACTGAAATAAGTCACACAGAAAAAGAAACATCATAAGATATCACTAATACACGGGATGTAAACTTGGCTACACAGGAACTGGATTACAAAACTGAAGAGGGTCTCAAATTTAGAAAACCAACTTATGCTTGCTTAAGGGGAAAGGTGAGTTGGGGTGCTGCATAAAATCAGAGATTGAAATGAGCACAGATAAAGTTCCTTAAGCCAAATATAGAATACACAAGAACTACTCCTTGCTCAACGAAATGGACTCAACACCCCATATTAAACGCCTAAGAATGTACCTGACTAGTAAGAATTTTAAAACCTATGGATTGCTATGTCTCCGAAAGAAAATCAAGCGTGTGTACAGGGGCATAAACGCAGCAGTGATAGGATTGGAGAGGTTCGGTGAGCAAATGAAGACCCTTTGAAGTCATATTGCATGGTACCCATTCCACGGGTCTCAACTCTCCAGGTTTAAGGGATTCTTCCTTCAGCTAAAACATGCACGTGGAACCCAGAGTATGACCAACCGTGTGATCGGGAGACGTGTTCCAATATGTCTCAATTCTCGTCCCCTGGTACTCGGGTGTAACATTCCAGACGCTTTACTAACACTCTCCCGACTTGGAGAGTCAGTGCCTTTAACCTCCTGTTTGGCCCATTTGCAATTTCTGAGGAAGATGAACAGGAATAGGGAGAACCAATGAGAGACTAGCTGGAGGTGTCTGGACGGGCAAATTTAACTCTCATTTCCCACCAGGAAGAGGAATTAACCAAAGGCTCAGCGTGCCATGCCGGAACCAGATTAGGGCCTGAAGCAATCCTGCGGTGTTGCGGCCAGCTCACAAGAAAGCGAGTTGAAGAAAGGAGCTCAGGGGCACTGTAATTCACAAACCTGCAGAGTTATAAATGACAGCTATCATCCAAAAATATACTGAAGTAAGGCTGCCAAGAGGACTTGAAAGCGGGGCAGAATTGCAGGAAACCGATTTCAGGAGGTAGACTGGAATTGTATTTAAAGCATAGGAAAAGAGGCAGAACGTCCACAATGATGCACTTGGCCAAAAAGGGCGTATGCGTTTTTTCCTGAATATATTCAGGAAAAAACGCATACGCCCTTTTTGGCCAACCAAGCAAGCTTGCAAAGGAAATCTGCACTACAATGAAGTCTCACTTCCCCCCGGTCAAAAGGGCCATCTGAAAAAAGTGTAAAATCCAGAAAGGCAGGACAGGCCATGGAGAACTGGGAGCCTTGTTATGCTGATGGGCGGGATGTAAATTGCCAACAGCCACTCGGGAGAGGTGTATGGTGTTTCCTGAAACATCTAAAAAACAAAGCAACAGAACCTAAGGCACTTCCACTTATGGTCCTATAGCTTAGGGAAAAAAAATCAAGAAGACACAGCCACCCCAAAGTTTGGGACGGCTCTGTTTACAAGAAGCTCGTTTACGGTACAAGTTCAATAGCGCAGAAAGTGAAATATGGATAAAGAAGTTGTGGTACTTACGTACAATGCAATATCACTCAGCAATGAAATCTATGTCATCAGGCCCGTAGCAGTATAATGAATGGATTCAGGTATGATGATTCTAACTGAAATAAGTCACACAGAAAAAGAAACATCATAAGATATCACTAATACACGGAATGTAAACTTGGCTACACAGGAACTGGATTACAAAACAGAACAGGGTCTCAAATTTAGAAAACCAACTTATGCTTGCTTAAGGGGAAAGGTGAGTTGGGGTGCTGCATAAAACCAGAGATTGAAATGAGCACAGATAAAGTTCCTTAAGCCAAATATGGAATAGACAAGAACTACTCCTTGCTCAACGAAATGGACTCAACACCCCATATTAAACGCCTAAGAATGTACCTGACTAGTAAGTATCTTAAAACCTATGGATTGCTATGTCTCTGAAAGAAAATCAAGCGTGTGTACAGGGGCATAAACGCAGCAGTGATAGGATTGGAGAGGTTCGGTGAGCAAATGAAGACCCTTTGAAGTCATATTGCATGGTACCCATTCCACGGGTCTCAACTCTCCAGGTTTAAGGGATTCTTCCTTCAGCTAAAACATGCACGTGGAACCCAGAGTATGATCAACCGTGTGATCGGGAGACGTGTTCCAATATGTCTCAATTCTCGTCCCCTGGTACTCGGGTGTAACATTCCAGACGCTTTACTAACACTCTCCCGACTTGGAGAGTCAGTGCCTTTAACCTACTGTTTGGCCCATTTGCAATTTCTGAGGAAGATAAACAGGAATAGGGAGAACCAATGAGAGACTAGCTGGAGGTGTCTGGACGGGCAAATTTAACTCTCATTTCCCACCAGGAAGAGGAATTAACCAAAGGCTCAGCGTGCCGTGCCGGAACCAGATTAGGGCCTGAAGCAATCCTGCGGTGTTGCGGCCAGCTCACAAGAAAGCGAGTTGAAGAAAGGAGCTCAGGGGCAGTGTAATTCACAAACCTGCAGAGTTATAAATGACAGCTATCATCCAAAAATATACTGAAGTAAGGCTGCCAAGAGGACTTGAAAGCGGGGCAGAATTGCAGGAAACCGATTTCAGGAGGTAGACTGGAATTGCATTTAAAGCATAGGAAAAGAGGCAGAACGTCCACAATGATGCACTTGGCCAAAAAGGGCGTATGCGTTTTTTCCTGAATATATTCAGGAAAAAACGCATACGCCCTTTTTGGCCAACCAAGCAAGCTTGCAAAGGAAATCTGCACTACAATGAAGTCTCACTTCCCCCCGGTCAAAAGAGCCATCTGAAAAAAGTGTAAAATCCAGAAAGGCAGGACAGGCCATGGAGAACTGGGAGCCTTGTTATGCTGATGGGCGGGATGTAAATTGCCAACAGCCACTTGGGAGAAGTGTATGGTGTTTCCTGAAACATCTAAAAAACAAAGCAACAGAACCTAAGGCACTTCCACTTATGGTCCTATAGCTTAGGGAAAAAAAATCAAGAAGACACAGCCACCCCAAAGTTTGGGACGGCTCTGTTTACAAGAAGCTCGTTTACGGTACAAGTTCAATATCGCAGAAAGTGAAATATGGATAAAGAAGTTGTGGTACTTACGTACAATGCAATATCACTCAGCAATGAAATCTATGTCATCAGGCCCGTAGCAGTATAATGAATGGATTCAGGTATGATGATTCTAACTGAAATAAGTCACACAGAAAAAGAAACATCATAAGATATCACTAATACACGGAATGTAAACTTGGCTACACAGGAACTGGATTACAAAACAGAACAGGGTCTCAAATTTAGAAAACCAACTTATGCTTGCTTAAGGGGAAAGGTGAGTTGGGGTGCTGCATAAAACCAGAGATTGAAATGAGCACAGATAAAGTTCCTTAAGCCAAATATGGAATAGACAAGAACTACTCCTTGCTCAACGAAATGGACTCAACACCCCATATTAAATGCCTAAGAATGTACCTGACTAGTAAGTATCTTAAAACCTATGGATTGCTATGTCTCTGAAAGAAAATCAAGCGTGTGTACAGGGGCATAAACGCAGCAGTGATAGGATTGGAGAGGTTCGGTGAGCAAATGAAGACCCTTTGAAGTCATATTGCATGGTACCCATTCCACGGGTCTCAACTCTCCAGGTTTAAGGGATTCTTCCTTCAGCTAAAACATGCACGTGGAACCCAGAGTATGATCAACCGTGTGATCGGGAGACGTGTTCCAATATGTCTCAATTCTCGTCCCCTGGTACTCGGGTGTAACATTCCAGACGCTTTACTAACACTCTCCCGACTTGGAGAGTCAGTGCCTTTAACCTCCTGTTTGGCCCATTTGCAATTTCTGAGGAAGATGAACAGGAATAGGGAGAACCAATGAGAGACTAGCTGGAGGTGTCTGGACGGGCAAATTTAACTCTCATTTCCCACCAGGAAGAGGAATTAACCAAAGGCTCAGCGTGCCGTGCCGGAACCAGATTAGGGCCTGAAGCAATCCTGCGGTGTTGCGGCCAGCTCACAAGAAAGCGAGTTGAAGAAAGGAGCTCAGGGGCACTGTAATTCACAAACCTGCAGACTTATAAATGACAGCTATCGTCCAAAAATATACTGAAGTAAGGCTGCCAAGAGGACTTGAAAGCGGGGCAGAATTGCAGGAAACCGATTTCAGGAGGTAGACTGGAATTGCATTTAAAGCATAGGAAAAGAGGCAGAACGTCCACAATGATGCACTTGGCCAAAAAGGGCGTATGCATTTTTTCCTGAATATATTCAGGAAAAAACGCATACGCACTTTTTGGCCAACAAAGCAAGCTTGCAAAGGAAATCTGCACTACAATGAAGTCTCACTTCCCCCCGGTCAAAAGGGCCACCTGAAAAAAGTGTAAAATCCAGAAAGGCAGGACAGGCCATGGAGAACTGGGAGCCTTGTTATGCTGATGGACGGGATGTAAATTGCCAACAGCCACTCGGGAGAGGTGTATGGTGTTTCCTGAAACATCTAAAAAACAAAGCAACAGAGCCTAGGGCACTTCCACTTATGGTCCTGTAGCTTGGGAAATTAAAATCAAAAAGACACAGCCACCCCAAAGTTTGGGACGGCTCTGTTTACAAGAACCTCGTTTACGGTACAAGTTCAATATCGCAGAAAGTGAAAAATGCATAAAGAAGTTGTGGTACTTACGTACAATGCAATATCACTCAGCAATGAAATCTATGTCATCAGGCCCGTAGCAGCATAATGAGTGGATTCAGGTATGATGATTCTAACTGAAATAAGTCACACAGAAAAAGAAACATCATAAGATATCATTAATACACGGAATGTAAACTTGGCTACACAGGAACTAGATTACAAAACAGAACAGGGTCTCAAATTTAGGAAACCAACTTATGCTTGCTTAAGGGGAAAGGTGAGTTGGGGTGCTGCATAAAACCAGAGATTGAAATGAGCACAGATAAAGTTCCTTAAGCCAAATATAGAATAGACAAGAACTACTCCTTGCTCAACGAAATGGACTCAACACCCCATATTAAACGCCTAAGAATGTACCTGACAATAAGTATCTTAAAACCTATGGATTGCTATGTCTCTGAAAGAAAATCAAGCGTGTGTACAGGTGCATAAACGCAGCAGTGATAGGATTGGAGAGGTTCGGTGAGCAAATGAAGACCCTTTGAAGTCATATTGCATGGTACCCATTCCACGGGTCTCAACTCTCCAGGTTTAAGGGACTCTGCCTTCAGGTAAAACATGCACGTGGAACCCAGAGTATGATCAACCGTGTGATCGGGAGACGTGTTCCAATATGTCTCAGTTCTCGTCCCCTGGTACTCGGGTGCAACATTCCAGACGCTTTACTAACACTCTCCCGACTTGGAGAGTCAGTGCCTTTAACCTCCTGTTTGGGCCAGTTTGCAATTTCTGCGGAAGATGAACAGGAATAGGGAGAACCAAAGAGAGACTAGCTGGAGGTGTCTGGACGGGCAAATTTAACTCTCATTTCCCACCAGGAAGAGGAATTAACCAAAGGCTCAGCGTGCCGTGCCGGAACCAGATTAGGGCCTGAAGCAATCCTGCGGTGTTGCGGCCAGCTCACAAGAAAGCGAGTTGAAGAAAGGAGCTCAGGGGCACTGTAATTCACAAACCTGCAGAGTTATAAATGACAGCTATCGTCCAAAAATATACTGAAGTAAGGCTGCCAAGAGGACTTGAAAGCGGGGCAGAATTGCAGGAAACCGATTTCAGGAGGTAGACTGGAATTGCATTTAAAGCATAGGAAAAGAGGCAGAACGTCCACAATGATGCACTTGGCCAAAAAGGGCGTATGCGTTTTTTCCTGAATATATTCAGGAAAAAACGCATACGCCCTTTTTGGCCAACCAAGCAAGCTTGCAAAGGAAATCTGCACTACAATGAAGTCTCACTTCCCCCTGGTCAAAAGGGCCATCTGAAAAAAGTGTAAAATCCAGAAAGGCAGGACAGGCCATGGAGAACTGGGAGCCTTGTTATGCTGATGGGCGGGATGTAAATTGCCAACAGCCACTCGGGAGAGGTGTATGGTGTTTCCTGAAACATCTAAAAAACAAAGCAACAGAGCCTAGGGCACTTCCACTTATGGTCCTGTAGCTTGGGAAATTAAAATCAGAAAGACACAGCCACCCCAAAGTTTGGGACGGCTCTGTTTACAAGAACCTCGTTTACGGTACAAGTTCAATATCGCAGAAAGTGAAAAATGGATAAAGAAGTTGTGGTACTTACGTACAATGCAATATCACTCAGCAATGAAATCTATGTCATCAGGCCCATAGCAGCATAATGAGTGGATTCAGGTATGATGATTCTAACTGAAATAACTCACACAGAAAAAGAAACATCATAAGATATCACTAATACACGGAATGTAAACTTGGCTACACAGGAACTGGATTACAAAACAGAACAGGGTCTCAAATTTAGAAAACCAACTTATGCTTGCTTAAGGGGAAAGGTGAGTTGGGGTGCTGCATAAAACCAGAGATTGAAATGAGCACAGATAAAGTTCCTTAAGCCAAATATGGAATAGACAAGAGCTACTCCTTGCTCAACGAAATGGACTCAACACCCCATATTAAACGCCTAAGAATGTACCTGACTAGTAAGTATCTTAAAACCTATGGATTGCTATGTCTCTGAAAGAAAATCAAGCGTGTGTACAGGGGCATAAACGCAGCAATGATAGGATTGGAGAGGTTCGGTGAGCAAATGAAGACCCTTTGAAGTCATATTGCATGGTATCCATTGCACGAGTCTCAAGTCTCCAGGTTTAAGGGATTCTTCCTTCAGCTAAAACATGCACGTGGAACCCAGAGTATGATCAACCGTGTGATCGGGAGACGTGTTCCAATATGTCTCAGTTCTCGTCCCCTGGTACTCAGGTGCAACATTCCAGACGCTTTACTAACACTCTCCCGACTTGGAGAGTCAGTGCCTTTAACCTCCTGTTTGGCCCATTTGCAATTTCTGAGGAAGATGAACAGAAATAGGGAGAACCAATGAGAGACTAGCTGGAGGTGTCTGGACGGGCAAATTTAACTCTCATTTCCCACCAGGAAGAGGAATTAACCAAAGGCTCAGCGTGCCGTGCCGGAACCAGATTAGGGCCTGAAGCAATCCTGCGGTGTTGCGGCCAGCTCACAAGAAAGCGAGTTGAAGAAAGGAGCTCAGGGGCACTGTAATTCACAAACCTGCAGAGTTATAAATGACAGCTATCGTCCAAAAATATACTGAAGTAAGGCTGCCAAGAGGACTTGAAAGCGGGGCAGAATTGCAGGAAACCGATTTCAGGAGGTAGACTGGAATTGCATTTACAGCATAGGAAAAGAGGCAGAACGTCCACAATGATGCACTTGGCCAAAAAGGGCGTATGCGTTTTTTCCTGAATATATTCAGGAAAAAACGCATACGCCCTTTTTGGAGAACCAAGCAAGCTTGCAAAGGAAATCTGCACTACAATGAAGTCTCACTTCCCCCCGGTCAAAAGGGCCACCTGAAAAAAGTGTAAAATCCAGAAAGGCAGGACAGGCCATGGAGAACTGGGAGCCTTGTTATGCTGATGGGCGGGATGTAAATTGCCAACAGCCACTCGGGAGAGGTGTATGGTGCTTCCTGAAACACCTAAAAAACATAGCAGCGGAGCCTAGGGCACTTCCACTTATGGTCCTATAGCTTAGGGAAATTAAAATCAAAAAGACACAGCCACCCCAAAGTTTGGGACGGCTCTGTTTACAAGAACATCGTTTACGGTACAAGTTCAATATCACAGAAAGTGAAAAATGGATAAAGAAGTTGTGGTACTTACGTACAATGCAATATCACTCAGCAATGAAATCTATGTCATCAGGCCCGTAGCAGCATAATGAGTGGATTCAGGTATGATGATTCTAACTGAAATAAGTCACACAGAAAAAGAAACATCATAAGATATCACTAATACACCGAATGTAAACTTGGCTACACAGGAACTGGATTACAAAACAGAACAGGGTCTCAAATTTAGAAAACCAACTTATGCTTGCTTAAGGGGAAAGGTGAGTTGGGGTGCTGCATAAAACCAGAGATTGAAATGAGCACAGATAAAGTTCCTTAAGCCAAATATGGAATAGACAAGAACTACTCCTTGCTCAACGAAATGGACTCAACACCACATATTAAACGCCTAAGAATGTACCTGACTAGTAAGTATCTTAAAACCTATGGATTGCTATGTCTCTGAAAGAAAATCAAGCGTGTGTACAGGGGCATAAACGTAGCAGTGATAGGATTGGAGAGGTTTGGTGAGCAAATGAAGACCCTTTGAAGTCATATTGCATGGTACCCATTCCACGGGTCTCAACTCTCCAGGTTTAAGGGATTCTTCCTTCAGCTAAAACATGCACGTGGAACCCAGAGTATGATCAACCGTGTGATCGGGAGACGTGTTCCAATATGTCTCAATTCTCGTCCCCTGGTACTCGGGTGTAACATTCCAGACGCTTAACTTACACTCTCCCGACTTGGAGAGTCAGTGCCTTTAACCTCCTGTTTGGCCCATTTGCAATTTCTGCGGAAGATGAACAGGAATAGGAAGAACCAATGAGAGACTAGGTGGAGGTGTCTGGACGGGCAAATTTAACTCTCATTTCCCACCAGGAAGAGGAATTAACCAAAGGCTCAGCGTGCTGTGCCGGAACCAGATTAGGGCCTGAAGCAATCCTGCGGTGTTGCGGCCAGCTCACAAGAAAGCGAGTTGAAGAAAGGAGCTCAGGGGCACTGTAATTTACAAACCTGCAGAGTTATAAATGACAGCTATCTTCCAAAAATATACTGAAGTAAGGCTGCCAAGAGGACTTGAAAGCGGGGCAGAATTGCAGGAAACCGATTTCAGGAGGTAGACTGGAATTGCATTTAAAGCATAGGAAAAGAGGCAGAACGTCCACAATGATGCACTTGGCCAAAAAGGGCGTATGCGTTTTTTCCTGAATATATTCAGGAAAAAACGCATACGCCCTTTTTGGCCAACCAAGCAAGCTTGTAAAGGAAATCTGCACTACAATGAAGTCTCACTTCCCCCCGGTCAAAAGGGCCATCTGAAAAAAGTGTAAAATCCAGAAAGGCAGGACAGGCCATGGAGAACTGGGAGCCTTGTTATGCTGATGGGCGGGATGTAAATTGCCAACAGCCACTCGGGAGAGGTGTATGGTGTTTCCTGAAACATCTAAAAAACAAAGCAACAGAGCCTAGGGCACTTCCACTTATGGTCCTATAGCTTAGGGAAATTAAAATCAAAAAGACACAGCCACCCCAAAGTTTGGGACGGCTCTGTTTACAAGAACCTCGTTTACGGTACAAGTTCAATAGCGCAGAAAGTGAAAAATGGATAAAGAAGTTGTGGTACTTACGTACAATGCAATATCACTCAGCAATGAAATCTATGTCATCAGGCCCGTAGCAGCATAATGAGTGGATTCAGGTATGATGATTCTAACTGAAATAAGTCACACAGAAAAAGAAACATCATAAGATATCACTAATACACGGGATGTAAACTTGGCTACACAGGAACTGGATTACAAAACAGAACAGGGTCTCAAATTTAGAAAACCAACTTATGCTTGCTTAAGGGGAAAGGTGAGTTGGGGTGCTGCATCAAACCAGAGATTGAAATGAGCACAGATAAAGTTCCTTAAGCCAAATATAGAATAGACAAGAACTACTCCTTGCTCAACGAAATGGACTCAACACCCCATATTAAACGCCTAAGAATGTACCTGACAATAAGTATCTTAAAACCTATGGATTGCTATGTCTCTGAAAGAAAATCAAGCGTGTGTACAGGGGCATAAACGCAGCAGTGATAGGATTGGAGAGGTTCGGTGAGCAAATGAAGACCCTTTGAAGTCATATTGCATGGTACCCATTCCACGGGTCTCAACTCTCCAGGTTTAAGGGACTCTGCCTTCAGGTAAAACATGCACGTGGAACCCAGAGTATGATCAACCGTGTGATCGGGAGACGTGTTCCAATATGTCTCAGTTCTCGTCCCCTGGTACTCGGGTGCAACATTCCAGACGCTTTACTAACACTCTCCCGACTTGGAGAGTCAGTGCCTTTAACCTCCTGTTTGGCCCAGTTTGCAATTTCTGCGGAAGATGAACAGGAATAGGGAGAACCAAAGAGAGACTAGCTGGAGGTGTCTGGACGGGCAAATTTAACTCTCATTTCCCACCAGGAAGAGGAATTAACCAAAGGCTCAGCGTGCCGTGCCAGAACCAGATTAGGGCCTGAAGCAATCCTGTGGTGTTGCGGCCAGCTCACAAGAAAGCGAGTTGAAGAAAGGAGCTCAGGGGCACTGTAATTCACAAACCTGCAGAGTTATAAATGACAGCTATCGTCCAAAAATATACTGAAGTAAGGCTGCCAAGAGGACTTGAAAGCGGGGCAGAATTGCAGGAAACCGATTTCAGGAGGTAGACTGGAATTGCATTTAAAGCATAGGAAAAGAGGCAGAACGTCCACAATGATGTACTTGGCCAAAAAGGGCGTATGCGTTTTTTCCTGAATATATTCAGGAAAAAACGCATACGCCCTTTTTGGCCAACCAAGCAAGCTTGCAAAGGAAATCTGCACTACAATGAAGTCTCACTTCCCCCCGGTCAAAAGGGCCATCTGAAAAAAGTGTAAAATCCAGAAAGGCAGGACAG
Source organism: Leucopleurus acutus (assembly GCF_964270905.1). Taxonomy (NCBI): domain Eukaryota; kingdom Metazoa; phylum Chordata; class Mammalia; order Artiodactyla; family Delphinidae; genus Leucopleurus; species Leucopleurus acutus. The sequence goes on from NW_028139006.1 coordinate 39,232, forward strand.
GCCATGGAGAACTGGGAGCCTTGTTATGCTGATGGGCGGGATGTAAATTGCCAACAGCCAGTCGGGAGAGGTGTATGGTGTTTCCTGAAACATCTAAAAAACAAAGCAACAGAGCCTAGGGCACTTCCACTTATGGTCCTATAGCTTAGGGAAATTAAAATCAAAAAGACACAGCCACCCCAAAGTTTGGGACGGCTCTGTTTACAAGAACATCGTTTACGGTACAAGTTCAATATCACAGAAAGTGAAAAATGGATAAAGAAGTTGTGGTACTTACGTACAATGCAATATCACTCAGCAATGAAATCTATGTCATCAGGCCCGTAGCAGCATAATGAGTGGATTCAGGTATGATGATTCTAATTGAAATAAGTCACACAGAAAAAGAAACATCATAAGATATCACTAATACACCGAATGTAAACTTGGCTACACAGGAACTGGATTACAAAACAGAACAGGGTCTCAAATTTAGAAAACCAACTTATGCTTGCTTAAGGGGAAAGGTGAGTTGGGGTGCTGCATCAAACCAGAGATTGAAATGAGCACAGATAAAGTTCCTTAAGCCAAATATGGAATAGACAAGAACTACTCCTTGCTCAACGAAATGGACTCAACACCCCATATTAAACGCCTAAGAATGTACCTGACTAGTAAGTATCTTAAAACCTATGGATTGCTATGTCTCTGAAAGAAAATCAAGCGTGTGTACAGGGGCATAAACGCAGCAGTGATAGGATTGGAGAGGTTCGGTGAGCAAATGAAGACCCTTTGAAGTCATATTGCATGGTACCCATTCCACGGGTCTCAACTCTCCAGGTTTAAGGGATTCTTCCTTCAGCTAAAACATGCACGTGGAACCCAGAGTATGATCAACCGAGTGATCGGGAGACGTGTGCAAATATGTCTCAATTCTCGTCCCCTGGTACTCGAGTGTAACATTCCAGACGCTTTACAAACACTCTCCCGACTTGGAGAGTCAGTGCCTTTAACCTCCTGTTTGGCCCATTTGCAATTTCTGCGGAAGATGAACAGGAATAGGGAGAACCAAAGAGAGACTAGCTGGAGGTGTCTGGACGGGCAAATTTAACTCTCATTTCCCACCAGGAAGAGGAATTAACCAAAGGCTCAGCGTGCCGTGCCGGAACCAGATTAGGGCCTGAAGCAATCCTGCGGTGTTGCGGCCAGCTCACAAGAAAGCGAGTTGAAGAAAGGAGCTCAGGGGCACTGTAATTCACAAACCTGCAGAGTTATAAATGACAGCTATCGTCCAAAAATATACTGAAGTAAGGCTGCCAAGAGGACTTGAAAGCGGGGCAGAATTGCAGGAAACCGATTTCAGGAGGTAGACTGGAATTGCATTTAAAGCATAGGAAAAGAGGCAGAACGTCCACAATGATTCACTTGGCCAAAAAGGGCGTATGCGTTTTTTCCTGAATATATTCAGGAAAAAACGCATATGCCCTTTTTGGCCAACCAAGCAAGCTTGCAAAGGAAATCTGCACTACAATGAAGTCTCACTTCCCCCCGGTCAAAAGGGCCATCTGAAAAAAGTGTAAAATCCAGAAAGGCAGGACAGGCCATGGAGAACTGGGAGCCTTGTTATGCTGATTGGCGGGATGTAAATTGCCAACAGCCACTCGGGAGAGGTGTATAGTGTTTCCTGAAACATCTAAAAAACAAAGCAACACAGCCTAGGGCACTTCCACTTATGGTCCTATAGCTTAGGGAAATTAAAATCAAAAAGACACAGCCACCCCAAAGTTTGGGACGGCTCTGTTTACAAGAACCTCGTTTACGGTACAAGTTCAATATCGCAGAAAGTGAAAAATGGATAAAGAAGTTGTGGTACTTACGTACAATGCAATATCACTCAGCAATGAAATCTATGTCATCAGGCCCGTAGCAGCATAATGAGTGGATTCAGGTATGATGATTCTAACTGAAATAAGTCACACAGAAAAAGAAACATCATAAGATATCATTAATACACGGAATGTAAACTTGGCTACACAGGAACTGGATTACAAAACAGAACAGTGTCTCAAATTTAGGAAACCAACTTATGCTTGCTTAAGGGGAAAGGTGAGTTGGGGTGCTGCATAAAACCAGAGATTGAAATGAGCACAGATAAAGTTCCTTAAGCCAAATATGGAATAGACAAGAACTACTCCTTGCTCAACGAAATGGACTCAACACCCCATATTAAACGCCTAAGAATGTACCTGACTAGTAAGTATCTTAAAACCTATGGATTGCTATGTCTCTGAAAGAAAATCAAGCGTGTGTACAGGGGCATAAACGCAGCAGTGATAGGATTGGAGAGGTTCGGTGAGCAAATGAAGACCCTTTGAAGTCATATTGCATGGTACCCATTCCACGGGTCTCAACTCTCCAGGTTTAAGGGATTTTTCCTTCAGCTAAAACATGCACGTGGAACCCAGAGTATGATCAACCGTGTGATCGGGAGACGTGTTCCAATATGTCTCAATTCTCGTCCCCTGGTACTCGGGTGTAACATTCCAGACGCTTAACTTACACTCTCCCGACTTGGAGAGTCAGTGCCTTTAACCTCCTGTTTGGCCCATTTGCAATTTCTGCGGAAGATGAACAGGAATAGGAAGAACCAATGAGAGACTAGGTGGAGGTGTCTGGACGGGCAAATTTAACTCTCATTTCCCACCAGGAAGAGGAATTAACCAAAGGCTCAGCGTGCTGTGCCGGAACCAGATTAGGGCCTGAAGCAATCCTGCGGTGTTGCGGCCAGCTCACAAGAAAGCGAGTTGAAGAAAGGAGCTCAGGGGCACTGTAATTTACAAACCTGCAGAGTTATAAATGACAGCTATCTTCCAAAAATATACTGAAGTAAGGCTGCCAAGAGGACTTGAAAGCGGGGCAGAATTGCAGGAAACCGATTTCAGGAGGTAGACTGGAATTGCATTTAAAGCATAGGAAAAGAGGCAGAACGTCCACAATGATGCACTTGGCCAAAAAGGGCATATGCGTTTTTTCCTGAATATATTCAGGAAAAAACGCATACGCCCTTTTTGGCCAACCAAGCAAGCTTGTAAAGGAAATCTGCACTACAATGAAGTCTCACTTCCCCCCGGTCAAAAGGGCCATCTGAAAAAAGTGTAAAATCCAGAAAGGCAGGACAGGCCATGGAGAACTGGGAGCCTTGTTATGCTGATGGGCGGGATGTAAATTGCCAACAGCCACTCGGGAGAGGTGTATGGTGTTTCCTGAAACATCTAAAAAACAAAGCAACAGAGCCTAGGGCACTTCCACTTATGGTCCTATAGCTTAGGGAAATTAAAATCAAAAAGACACAGCCACCCCAAAGTTTGGGACGGCTCTGTTTACAAGAACCTCGTTTACGGTACAAGTTCAATAGCGCAGAAAGTGAAAAATGGATAAAGAAGTTGTGGTACTTACGTACAATGCAATATCACTCAGCAATGAAATCTATGTCATCAGGCCCGTAGCAGCATAATGAGTGGATTCAGGTATGATGATTCTAACTGAAATAAGTCACACAGAAAAAGAAACATCATAAGATATCACTAATACACCGAATGTAAACTTGGCTACACAGGAACTGGATTACAAAACAGAACAGGGTCTCAAATTTAGAAAACCAACTTATGCTTGCTTAAGGGGAAAGGTGAGTTGGGGTGCTGCATAAAACCAGAGATTGAAATGAGCACAGATAAAGTTCCTTAAGCCAAATATGGAATAGACAAGAACTACTCCTTGCTCAACGAAATGGACTCAACACCCCATATTAAACGCCTAAGAATGTACCTGACTAGTAAGTATCTTAAAACCTATGGATTGCTATGTCTCTGAAAGAAAATCAAGCGTGTGTACAGGGGCATAAACGCAGCAGTGATAGGATTGGAGAGGTTCGGTGAGCAAATGAAGACCCTTTGAAGTCATATTGCATGGTACCCATTCCACGGGTCTCAACTCTCCAGGTTTAAGGGATTCTTCCTTCAGCTAAAACATGCACGTGGAACCCAGAGTATGATCAACCGAGTGATCGGGAGACGTGTGCAAATATGTCTCAATTCTCATCCCCTGGTACTCGAGTGTAACATTCCAGACGCTTTACAAACACTCTCCCGACTTGGAGAGTCAGTGCCTTTAACCTCCTGTTTGGCCCATTTGCAATTTCTGCGGAAGATGAACAGGAATAGGGAGAACCAAAGAGAGACTAGCTGGAGGTGTCTGGACGGGCAAATTTAACTCTCATTTCCCACCAGGAAGAGGAATTAACCAAAGGCTCAGCGTGCCGTGCCGGAACCAGATTAGGGCCTGAAGCAATCCTGCGGTGTTGCGGCCAGCTCACAAGAAAGCGAGTTGAAGAAAGGAGCTCAGGGGCACTGTAATTCACAAACCTGCAGACTTATAAATGACAGCTATCGTCCAAAAATATACTGAAGTAAGGCTGCCAAGAGGACTTGAAAGCGGGGCAGAATTGCAGGAAACCGATTTCAGGAGGTAGACTGGAATTGCATTTAAAGCATAGGAAAAGAGGCAGAACGTCCACAATGATGCACTTGGCCAAAAAGGGCGTATGCGTTTTTTCCTGAATATATTCAGGAAAAAACGCATATGCCCTTTTTGGCCAACCAAGCAAGCTTGCAAAGGAAATCTGCACTAGAATGAAGTCTCACTTCCCCCCGGTCAAAAGGGCCATCTGAAAAAAGTGTAAAATCCAGAAAGGCAGGACAGGCCATGGAGAACTGGGAGCCTTGTTATGCTGATTGGCGGGATGTAAATTGCCAACAGCCACTCGGGAGAGGTGTATAGTGTTTCCTGAAACATCTAAAAAACAAAGCAACACAGCCTAGGGCACTTCCACTTATGGTCCTATAGCTTAGGGAAATTAAAATCAAAAAGACACAGCCACCCCAAAGTTTGGGACGGCTCTGTTTACAAGAACCTCGTTTACGGTACAAGTTCAATATCGCAGAAAGTGAAAAATGGATAAAGAAGTTGTGGTACTTACGTACAATGCAATATCACTCAGCAATGAAATCTATGTCATCAGGCCCGTAGCAGCATAATGAGTGGATTCATGTATGATGATTCTAACTGAAATAAGTCACACAGAAATAGAAACATCATAAGATATCATTAATACACGGAATGTAAACTTGGCTACACAGGAACTGGATTACAAAACAGAACAGTGTCTCAAATTTAGGAAACCAACTTATGCTTGCTTAAGGGGAAAGGTGAGTTGGGGTGCTGCATAAAACCAGAGATTGAAATGAGCACAGATAAAGTTCCTTAAGCCAAATATGGAATAGACAAGAACTACTCCTTGCTCAACGAAATGGACTCAACAGCCCATATTAAACGCCTAAGAATGTACCTGACTAGTAAGTATCTTAAAACCTATGGATTGCTATGTCTCTGAAAGAAAATCAAGCGTGTGTACAGGGGCATAAACGCAGCAGTGATAGGATTGGAGAGGTTCGGTGAGCAAATGAAGACCCTTTGAAGTCATATTGCATGGTACCCATTCCACGGGTCTCAACTCTCCAGGTTTAAGGGATTTTTCCTTCAGCTAAAACATGCACGTGGAACCCAGAGTATGATCAACCGTGTGATCGGGAGACGTGTTCCAATATGTCTCAATTCTCGTCCCCTGGTACTCGGGTGTAACATTCCAGACGCTTTACAAACACTCTCCCGACTTGGAGAGTCAGTGCCTTTAACCTCCTGTTTGGCCCATTTGCAATTTCTGCGGAAGATGAACAGGAATAGGGAGAACCAATGAGAGACTAGCTGGAGGTGTCTGGACGGGCAAATTTAACTCTCATTTCCCACCAGGAAGAGGAATTAACCAAAGGCTCAGCGTGCCGTGCCGGAACCAGATTAGGGCCTGAAGCAATCCTGCGGTGTTGCGGCCAGCTCACAAGAAAGCGAGTTGAAGAAAGGAGCTCAGGGGCACTGTAATTCACAAACCTGCAGACTTATAAATGACAGCTATCGTCCAAAAATATACTGAAGTAAGGCTGCCAAGAGGACTTGAAAGTGGGGCAGAATTGCAGGAAACCGATTTCAGGAGGTAGACTGGAATTGCATTTAAAGCATAGGAAAAGAGGCAGAACGTCCACAATGATGCACTTGGCCAAAAAGGGCGTATGCGTTTTTTCCTGAATATATTCAGGAAAAAACGCATACGCCCTTTTTGGCCAACCAAGCAAGCTTGCAAAGGAAATCTGCACTACAATGAAGTCTCACTTCCCCCCGGTCAAAAGGGCCATCTGAAAAAAGTGTAAAATCCAGAAAGGCAGGACAGGCCATGGAGAACTGGGAGCCTTGTTATGCTGATGGGCGGGATGTAAATTGCCAACAGCCACTCGGGAGAGGTGTATGGTGTTTCCTGAAACATCTAAAAAACAAAGCAACAGAGCCTAGGGCACTTCCACTTATGGTCCTATAGCTTAGGGAAATTAAAATCAAAAAGACACAGCCACCCCAAAGTTTGGGACGGCTCTGTTTACAAGAACCTCGTTTACGGTACAAGTTCAATAGCGCAGAAAGTGAAAAATGGATAAAGAAGTTGTGGTACTTACGTACAATGCAATATCACTCAGCAATGAAATCTATGTCATCAGGCCCGTAGCAGCATAATGAGTGGATTCAGGTATGATGATTCTAACTGAAATAAGTCACACAGAAAAAGAAACATCATAAGATATCACTAATACACGGGATGTAAACTTGGCTACACAGGAACTGGATTACAAAACAGAACAGGGTCTCAAATTTAGAAAACCAACTTATGCTTGCTTAAGGGGAAAGGTGAGTTGGGGTGCTGCATCAAACCAGAGATTGAAATGAGCACAGATAAAGTTCCTTAAGCCAAATATAGAATAGACAAGAACTACTCCTTGCTCAACGAAATGGACTCAACACCCCATATTAAACGCCTAAGAATGTACCTGACTAGTAAGAATTTTCAAACCTATGGATTGCTATGTCTCCGAAAGAAAATCAAGCGTGTGTACAGGGGCATAAACGCAGCAGTGATAGGATTGGAGAGGTTCGGTGAGCAAATGAAGACCCTTTGAAGTCATATTGCATGGTACCCATTCCACGGGTCTCAACTCTCCAGGTTTAAGGGATTCTTCCTTCAGCTAAAACATGCACGTGGAACCCAGAGTATGATCAACCGTGTGATCGGGAGACGTGTTCCAATAAGTCTCAATTCTCGTCCCCTGGTACTCGGGTGTAACATTCCAGATGCTTAACTAACACTCTCCCGACTTGGAGAGTCACTGCCTTTAACCTCCTGTTTGGCCCATTTGCAATTTCTGAGGAAGATGAACAGGAATAGGAAGAACCAATGAGAGACTAGGTGGAGGTGTCTGGACGGGCAAATTTAACTCTCATTTCCCACCAGGAAGAGGAATTAACCAAAGGCTCAGCGTGCTGTGCCGGAACCAGATTAGGGCCTGAAGCAATCCTGCGGTGTTGCGGCCAGCTCACAAGAAAGCGAGTTGAAGAAAGGAGCTCAGGGGCACTGTAATTCACAAACCTGCAGACTTATAAATGACAGCTATCGTCCAAAAATATACTGAAGTAAGGCTGCCAAGAGGACTTGAAAGCGGGGCAGAATTGCAGGAAACCGATTTCAGGAGGTAGACTGGAATTGCATTTAAAGCATAGGAAAAGAGGCAGAACGTCCACAATGATGCACTTGGCCAAAAAGGGCGTATGCGTTTTTTCCTGAATATATTCAGGAAAAAACGCATACGCCCTTTTTGGCCAACCAAGCAAGCTTGCAAAGGAAATCTGCACTACAATGAAGTCTCACTTCCCCCCGCTCAAAAGGGCCATCTGAAAAAAGTGTAAAATCCAGAAAGGCAGGACAGGCCATGGAGAACTGGGAGCCTTGTTATGCTGATGGGCGGGATGTAAATTGCCAACAGCCACTCGGGAGAGGTGTATGGTGTTTCCTGAAACATCTAAAAAACAAAGCAACAGAGCCTAGGGCACTTCCACTTATGGTCCTGTAGCTTGGGAAATTAAAATCAGAAAGACACAGCCACCCCAAAGTTTGGGACGGCTCTGTTTACAAGAACCTCGTTTACGGTACAAGTTCAATATCGCAGAAAGTGAAAAATGGATAAAGAAGTTGTGGTACTTACGTACAATGCAATATCACTCAGCAATGAAATCTATGTCATCAGGCCCATAGCAGCATAATGAGTGGATTCAGGTATGATGATTCTAACTGAAATAAGTATCACAGAAAAAGAAACATCATAAGATATCACTAATACACGGAATGTAAACTTGGCTACACAGGAACTGGATTACAAAACAGTACAGGGTCTCAAATTTAGAAAACCAACTTATGCTTGCTTAAGGGGAAAGGTGAGTTGGGGTGCTGCATAAAATCAGAGATTGAAATGAGCACAGATAAAGTTCCTTAAGCCAAATATAGAATAGAGAAGAACTACTCCTTGCTCAACGAAATGGACTCAACAGCCCATATTAAACGCCTAAGAATGTACCTGACTAGTAAGAATTTTAAAACCTATGGATTGCTATGTCTCCGAAAGAAAGTCAAGCGTGTGTACAGGGGCATAAACGCAGCAGTGATAGGATTGGAGAGGTTCGGTGAGCAAATGAAGACCCTTTGAAGTCATATTGCATGGTACCCATTCCACGGGTCTCAACTCTCCAGGTTTAAGGGATTCTGTCTTCAGGTAAAACATGCACGTGGAACCCAGAGTATAATCAACAGTGTGATCGGGAGACATGTTCCAATATGTCTCAGTTCTCGTCCCCTGGTACTCAGGTGCAACATTCCAGATGCTTTACTAACACTCTCCCGACTTGGAGAGTCAGTGTCTTTAACCTCCTGTTTGGCCCATTTGCAATTTCTGAGGAAGATGAACAGGAATAGGGAGAACCAATGAGAGACTAGGTGGAGGTGTCTGGACGGGCAAATTTAACTCTCATTTCCCACGAGGAAGAGGAATTAACCAAAGGCTCAGCGTGCCGTGCCGGAACCAGATTAGGGCCTGAAGCAATCCTGCAGTGTTGCGGCCAGCTCACAAGAAAGCGAGTTGAAGAAAGGAGCTCATGGGCACTGTAATTCACAAACCTGCAGAGTTATAAATGACAGCTATCGTCCAAAAATATACTGAAGTAAGGCTGCCAAGAGGACTTGAAAGCGGGGCAGAATTGCAGGAAACCGATTTCAGGAGGTAGACTGGAATTGCATTTAAAGCATAGGAAAAGAGGCAGAACGTCCACAATGATGCACTTGGCCAAAAAGGGCGTATGCGTTTTTTCCTGAATATATTCAGGAAAAAACGCATACGCCCTTTTTGGCCAACCAAGCAAGCTTGCAAAGGAAATCTGCACTACAATGAAGTCTCACTTCCCCCCGGTCAAAAGGGCCATCTGAAAAAAGTGTAAAATCCAGAAAGGCAGGACAGGCCATGGAGAACTGGGAGCCTTGTTATGCTGATGGGCGGGATGTAAATTGCCAACAGCCACTCGGGAGAGGTGTATGGTGTTTCCTGAAACATCTAAAAAACAAAGCAACAGAGCCTAGGGCACTTCCACTTATGGTCCTATAGCTTAGGGAAATTAAAATCAAAAAGACACAGCCACCCCAAAGTTTGGGACGGCTCTGTTTACAAGAACCTCATTTACGGTACAAGTTCAATAGCGCAGAAAGTGAAAAATGGATAAAGAAGTTGTGGTACTTACGTACAATGCAATATCACTCAGCAATGAAATCTATGTCATCAGGCCCGTAGCAGCATAATGAGTGGATTCAGGTATGATGATTCTAACTGAAATAAGTCACACAGAAAAAGAAACATCATAAGATATCACTAATACACGGAATGTAAACTTGGCTACACAGGAACTGGATTACAAAACAGAACAGGGTCTCAAATTTAGAAAACCAACTTATGCTTGCTTAAGGGGAAAGGTGAGTTGGGGTGCTGCATAAAACCAGAGATTGAAATGAGCACAGATAAAGTTCCTTAAGCCAAATATGGAATAGACAAGAACTACTCCTTGCTCAACGAAATGGACTCAACACCCCATATTAAACGCCTAAGAATGTACCTGACTAGTAAGTATCTTAAAACCTATGGATTGCTATGTCTCTGAAAGAAAATCAAGCGTGTGTACAGGGGCATAAACGCAGCAGTGATAGGATTGGAGAGGTTCGGTGAGCAAATGAAGACCCTTTGAAGTCATATTGCATGGTACCCATTCCACGGGTCTCAACTCTCCAGGTTTAAGGGATTCTTCCTTCAGCTAAAACATGCACGTGGAACCCAGAGTATGATCAACCGTGTGATCGGGAGACGTGTTCCAATATGTCTCAATTCTCGTCCCCTGGTACTCGGGTGTAACATTCCAGACGCTTTACTAACACTCTCCCGACTTGGAGAGTCAGTGCCTTTAACCTCCTGTTTGGCCCATTTGCAATTTCTGAGGAAGATGAACAGGAATAGGGAGAACCAATGAGAGACTAGCTGGAGGTGTCTGGACGGGCAAATTTAACTCTCATTTCCCACCAGGAAGAGGAATTAACCAAAGGCTCAGCGTGCCGTGCCGGAACCAGATTAGGGCCTGAAGCAATCCTGCGGTGTTGCGGCCAGCTCACAAGAAAGCGAGTTGAAGAAAGGAGCTCAGGGGCACTGTAATTCACAAACCTGCAGAGTTATAAATGACAGCTATCGTCCAAAAATATACTGAAGTAAGGCTGCCAAGAGGACTTGAAAGCGGGGCAGAATTGCAGGAAACCTATTTCAGGAGGTAGACTGGAATTGCATTTAAAGCATAGGAAAAGAGGCAGAACGTCCACAATGATGCACTTGGCCAAAAAGGGCGTATGCGTTTTTTCCTGAATATATTCAGGAAAAAACGCATACGCTCTTTTTGGCCAACCAAGCAAGCTTGCAAAGGAAATCTGCACTACAATGAAGTCTCACTTCCCCCCGGTCAAAAGGGCCATCTGAAAAATGTGTAAAATCCAGAAAGGCAGGACAGGCCATGGAGAACTGGGAGCCTTGTTATGCTGATGGGCGGGATGTAAATTGCCAACAGCCACTCGGGAGAGGTGTATGGTGTTTCCTGAAACATCTAAAAAACAAAGCAACAGAGCCTAGGGCACTTCCACTTATGGTCCTATAGCTTAGGGAAATTAAAATCAAAAAGACACAGCCACCCCAAAGTTTGGGACGGCTCTGTTTACAAGAACCTCGTTTACGGTACAAGTTCAATATCGCAGAAAGTGAAAAATGGATAAAGAAGTTGTGGTACTTACGTACAATGCAATATCACTCAGCAATGAAATCTATGTCATCAGGCCCGTAGCAGCATAATGAGTGGATTCAGGTATGATGATTCTAACTGAAATAAGTCACACAGAAAAAGAAACATCATAAGATATCACTAATACACGGGATGTAAACTTGGCTACACAGGAACTGGATTACAAAACAGAACAGGGTCTCAAATTTAGAAAACCAACTTATGCTTGCTTAAGGGGAAAGGTGAGTTGGGGTGCTGCATAAAACCAGAGATTGAAATGAGCACAGATAAAGTTTCTTAAGCCAAATATGGAATAGACAAGAACTACTCCTTGCTCAGCGAAATGGACTCAACACCCCATATTAAACGCCTAAGAATGTACCTGACTAGTAAGTATCTTAAAACCTATGGCTTGCTACGTCTCTGAAAGAAAATCAAGCGTGTGTACAGGGGCATAAACGCAGCAGTGATAGGATTGGAGAGGTTCGGTGAGCAAATGAAGACCCTTTGAAGTCATATTGCATGGTACCCATTCCACGGGTCTCAACTCTCCAGGTTTAAGGGATTCTTCCTTCAGCTAAAACATGCACGTGGAACCCAGAGTATGATCAACCGTGTGATCGGGAGACGTGTTCCAATATGTCTCAGTTCTCGTCCCCTGGTACTCGGGTGTAACATTCCAGACGCTTTACTAACACTCTCCCGACTTGGAGAGTCAGTGCCTTTAACCTCCTGTTTGGCCCATTTGCAATTTCTGCGGAAGATGAACAGGAATAGGGAGAACCAATGAGAGACTAGCTGGAGGTGTCTGGACGGGCAAATTTAACTCTCATTTCCCACGAGGAAGAGGAATTAACCAAAGGCTCAGCGTGCCGTGCCAGAACCAGATTAGGGCCTGAAGCAATCCTGCAGTGTTGCGGCCAGCTCACAAGAAAGCGAGTTGAAGAAAGGAGCTCATGGGCACTGTAATTCACAAACCTGCAGAGTTATAAATGACAGCTATCGTCCAAAAATATACTGAAGTAAGGCTGCCAAGAGGACTTGAAAGCGGGGCAGAATTGCAGGAAACCGATTTCAGGAGGTAGACTGGAATTGCATTTAAAGCATAGGAAAAGAGGCAGAACGTCCACAATGATGCACTTGGCCAAAAAGGGCGTATGCGTTTTTTCCTGAATATATTCAGGAAAAAACGCATACGCCCTTTTTGGCCAACCAAGCAAGCTTGCAAAGGAAATCTGCACTACAATGAAGTCTCACTTCCCCCCGCTCAAAAGGGCCATCTGAAAAAAGTGTAAAATCCAGAAAGGCAGGACAGGCCATGGAGAACTGGGAGCCTTGTTATGCTGATGGGCCGGATGTAAATTGCCAACAACCACTCGGGAGAGGTGTATGGTGTTTCCTGAAACATCTAAAAAACAAAGCAACAGAGCCTAGGGCACTTCCACTTATGGTCCTATAGCTTAGGGAAATTAAAATCAAAAAGACACAGCCGCCCCAAAGTTTGGGACGGCTCTGTTTACAAGAACCTCGTTTACGGTACAAGTTCAATATCACAGAAAGTGAAAAATGGATAAAGAAGTTGTGGTACTTACGTACAATGCAATATCACTCAGCAATGAAATCTATGTCATCAGGCCCGTAGCAGCATAATGAGTGGATTCAGGTATGATGATTCTAACTGAAATAAGTCACACAGAAAAAGAAACATCATAAGATATCATTAATACACGGAATGTAAAATTGGCTACACAGGAACTGGATTACAAAACAGAACAGGGTCTCAAATTTAGGAAACCAACTTATGCTTGCTTAAGGGGAAAGGTGAGTTGGGGTGCTGCATAAAACCAGAGATTGAAATGAGCACAGATAAAGTTCCTTTAGCCAAATATGGAATAGACAAGAACTACTCCTTGCTCAACGAAATGGACTCAACACCCCATATTAAACGCCTAAGAATGTACCTGACTAGTAAGTATCTTAAAACCTATGGATTGCTATGTCTCTGAAAGAAAATCAAGCGTGTGTACAGGGGCATAAACGCAGCAGTGATAGGATTGGAGAGGTTCGGTGAGCAAATGAAGACCCTTTGAAGTCATATTGCATGGTACCCATTCCACGGGTCTCAACTCTCCAGGTTTAAGGGATTCTTCCTTCAGCTAAAACATGCATGTGGAACCCAGAGTATGATCAACCATGTGATCGGGAGACGTGTTCCAATATGTCTCGGTTCTCGTCCCCTGGTACTCGGATGTAACATTCCAGACGCTTTACAAACACTCTCCCGACTTGGAGAGTCAGTGCCTTTAACCTCCTGTTTGGCCCATTTGCAATTTCTGAGGAAGATGAACAGGAATAGGGAGAACCAATGAGAGACTAGCTGGAGGTGTCTGGACGGGCAAATTTAACTCTCATTTCCCACCAGGAAGAGGAATTAACCAAAGGCTCAGCGTGCCGTGACGGAACCAGATTAGGGCCTGAAGCAATCCTGCGGTGTTGCGGCCAGCTCACAAGAAAGCGAGTTGAAGAAAGGAGCTCAGGGGCACTGTAATTCACAAACCTGCAGACTTATAAATGACAGCTATCGTCCAAAAATATACTGAAGTAAGGCTGCCAAGAGGACTTGAAAGCGGGGCAGAATTGCAGGAAACCGATTTCAGGAGGTAGACTGGAATTGCATTTAAAGCATAGGAAAAGAGGCAGAACGTCCACAATGATGCACTTGGCCAAAAAGGGCGTATGCGTTTTTTCCTGAATATATTCAGGAAAAAACGCATACGCCCTTTTTGGCCAACCAAGCAAGCTTGCAAAGGAAATCTGCACTACAATGAAGTCTCACTTCCCCCCGGTCAAAAGGGCCATCTGAAAAAAGTGTAAAATCCAGAAAGGCAGGACAGGCCATGGAGAACTGGGAGCCTTGTTATGCTGATGGGCGGGATGTAAATTGCCAACAGCCACTCGGGAGAGGTGTATGGTGTTTCCTGAAACATCTAAAAAACAAAGCAACAGAGCCTAGGGCACTTCCACTTATGGTCCTGTAGCTTGGGAAATTAAAATCAGAAAGACACAGCCACCCCAAAGTTTGGGACGGCTCTGTTTACAAGAACCTCGTTTACGGTACAAGTTCAATATCGCAGAAAGTGAAAAATGGATAAAGAAGTTGTGGTACTTACGTACAATGCAATATCACTCAGCAATGAAATCTATGTCATCAGGCTCATAGCAGCATAATGAGTGGATTCAGGTATGATGATTCTAACTGAAATAAGTCACACAGAAAAAGAAACATCATAAGATATTACTAATACACGGAATGTAAACTTGGCTACACAGGAACTGGATTACAAAACAGAACAGGGTCTCAAATTTAGAAAACCAACTTATGCTTGCTTAAGGGGAAAGGTGAGTTGGGGTGCTGCATAAAACCAGAGATTGAAATGAGCACAGATAAAGTTCCTTAAGCCAAATATGGAATAGACAAGAACTACTCCTTGCTCAACGAAATGGACTCAACAGCCCATATTAAACACCTAAGAATGTACCTGACTAGTAAGTATCTTAAAACCTATGGATTGCTATGTCTCTGAAAGAGAATCAAGCATGTGTACAGGGGCATAAACGCAGCAGTGATAGGATTGGAGAGGTTCGGTGAGCAAATGAAGACCCTTTGAAGTCATATTGTTTGGTACCCATTCCACGGGTCTCAACTCTCCAGGTTTAAGGGATTCTTCCTTCAGGTAAAACATGCACGTGGAACCCAGAGTATGATCAACAGTGTGATCGGGAGACATGTTCCAATATGTCTCAGTTCTCGTCCCCTGGTACTCAGGTGCAACATTCCAGATGCTTTACTAACACTCTCCCGACTTGGAGAGTCAGTGCCTTTAACCTCCTGTTTGGCCCATTTGCAATTTCTGAGGAAGATGAACAGGAATAGGGAGAACCAATGAGAGACTAGGTGGAGGTGTCTGGACGGGCAAATTTAACTCTCATTTCCCACGAGGAAGAGGAATTAACCAAAGGCTCAGCGTGCCGTGCCGGAACCAGATTAGGGCCTGAAGCAATCCTGCAGTGTTGCGGCCAGCTCACAAGAAAGCGAGTTGAAGAAAGGAGCTCATGGGCACTGTAATTCACAAACCTGCAGAGTTATAAATGACAGCTATCGTCCAAAAATATACTGAAGTAAGGCTGCCAAGAGGACTTGAAAGCGGGGCAGAATTGCGGGAAACCGATTTCAGGAGGTAGACTGGAATTGCATTTAAAGCATAGGAAAAGAGGCAGAACGTCCACAATGATGCACTTGGCCAAAAAGGGCGTATGCGTTTTTTCCTGAATATATTAAGGAAAAAACGCATACGCCCTTTTTGGCCAACCAAGCAAGCTTGCAAAGGAAATCTGCACTACAATGAAGTCTCACTTCCCCCCGCTCAAAAGGGCCATCTGAAAAAAGTGTAAAATCCAGAAAGGCAGGACAGGCCATGGAGAACTGGGAGCCTTGTTATGCTGATGGGCGGGATGTAAATTGCCAACAGCCACTCGGGAGAGGTGTATGGTGTTTCCTGAAACATCTAAAAAACAAAGCAACAGAGCCTAGGGCACTTCCACTTATGGTCCTATAGCTTAGGGAAATTAAAATCAAAAAGACACAGCCACCCCAAAGTTTGGGACGGCTCTGTTTACAAGAACCTCATTTACGGTACAAGTTCAATAGCGCAGAAAGTGAAAAATGGATAAAGAAGTTGTGGTACTTACGTACAATGCAATATCACTCAGCAATGAAATCTATGTCATCAGGCCCGTAGCAGCATAATGAGTGGATACAGGTATGATGATTCTAACTGAAATAAGTCACACAGAAAAAGAAACATCATAAGATATCACTAATACACGAATGTAAACTTGGCTACACAGGAACTGGATTACAAAACAGAACAGGGTCTCAAATTTAGAAAACCAACTTATGCTTGCTTAAGGGGAAAGGTGAGTTGGGGTGCTGCATAAAACCAGAGATTGAAATGAGCACAGATAAAGTTCCTTAAGCCAAATATGGAATAGACAAGAACTACTCCTTGCTCAACGAAATGGACTCAACACCCCATATTAAATGCCTAAGAATGTACCTGACTAGTAAGTATCTTAAAACCTATGGATTGCTATGTCTCTGAAAGAAAATCAAGCGTGTGTACAGGGGCATAAACGCAGCAGTGATAGGATTGGAGAGGTTCGGTGAGCAAATGAAGACCCTTTGAAGTCATATTGCATGGTACCCATTCCACGGGTCTCAACTCTCCAGGTTTAAGGGATTCTTCCTTCAGCTAAAACATGCACGTGGAACCCAGAGTATGATCAACCGTGTGATCGGGAGACGTGTTCCAATATGTCTCAATTCTCGTCCCCTGGTACTCGGGTGTAACATTCCAGACGCTTTACTAACACTCTCCCGACTTGGAGAGTCAGTGCCTTTAACCTCCTGTTTGGCCCATTTGCAATTTCTGAGGAAGATGAACAGGAATAGGGAGAACCAATGAGAGACTAGCTGGAGGTGTCTGGACGGGCAAATTTAACTCTCATTTCCCACCAGGAAGAGGAATTAACCAAAGGCTCAGCGTGCCGTGCCGGAACCAGATTAGGGCCTGAAGCAATCCTGCGGTGTTGCGGCCAGCTCACAAGAAAGCGAGTTGAAGAAAGGAGCTCAGGGGCACTGTAATTCACAAACCTGCAGAGTTATAAATGACAGCTATCGTCCAAAAATATACTGAAGTAAGGCTGCCAAGAGGACTTGAAAGCGGGGCAGAATTGCAGGAAACCGATTTCAGGAGGTAGACTGGAATTGCATTTAAAGCATAGGAAAAGAGGCAGAACGTCCACAATGATGCACTTGGCCAAAAAGGGCGTATGCGTTTTTTCCTGAATATATTCAGGAAAAAACGCATACGCCCTTTTTGGCCAACCAAGCAAGCTTGCAAAGGAAATCTGCACTACAATGAAGTCTCACTTCCCCCCGGTCAAAAGGGCCATCTGAAAAAAGTGTAAAATCCAGAAAGGCAGGACAGGCCATGGAGAACTGGGAGCCTTGTTATGCTGATGGGCGGGATGTAAATTGCCAACAGCCACTCGGGAGAGGTGTATGGTGTTTCCTGAAACATCTAAAAAACAAAGCAACAGAGCCTAGGGCACTTCCACTTATGGTCCTATAGCTTAGGGAAATTAAAATCAAAAAGACACAGCCACCCCAATGTTTGGGACGGCTCTGTTTACAAGAAACTCGTTTACGGTACAAGTTCAATATCGCAGAAAGTGAAAAATGGATAAAGAAGTTGTGGTACTTACGTACAATGCAATATCACTCAGCAATGAAATCTATGTCATCAGGCCCGTAGCAGCATAATGAGTGGATTCAGGTATGATGATTCTAACTGAAATAAGTCACACAGAAAAAGAAACATCATAAGATATCACTAATACACGGGATGTAAACTTGGCTACACAGGAACTGGATTACAAAACAGAACAGGGTCTCAAATTTAGAAAACCAACTTATGCTTGCTTAAGGGGAAAGGTGAGTTGGGGTGCTGCATAAAACCAGAGATTGAAATGAGCACAGATAAAGTTCCTTAAGCCAAATATAGAATAGAGAAGAACTACTCCTTGCTCAACGAAATGGACTCAACACCCCATATTAAACGCCTAAGAATGTACCTGACTAGTAAGAATTTTAAAACCTATGGATTGCTATGTCTCCGAAAGAAAGTCAAGCGTGTGTACAGGGGCATAAACGCAGCAGTGATAGGATTGGAGAGGTTCGGTGAGCAAATGAAGACCCTTTGAAGTCATATTGCATGGTACCCATTCCACGGGTCTCAACTCTCCAGGTTTAAGGGATTCTGTCTTCAGGTAAAACATGCACGTGGAACCCAGAGTATAATCAACAGTGTGATCGGGAGACATGTTCCAATATGTCTCAGTTCTCGTCCCCTGGTACTCAGGTGCAACATTCCAGATGCTTTACTAACACTCTCCCGACTTGGAGAGTCAGTGTCTTTAACCTCCTGTTTGGCCCATTTGCAATTTCTGAGGAAGATGAACAGGAATAGGGAGAACCAATGAGAGACTAGGTGGAGGTGTCTGGACGGGCAAATTTAACTCTCATTTCCCACCAGGAAGAGGAATTAACCAAAGGCTCAGCGTGCCGTGCCGGAACCAGATTAGGGCCTGAAGCAATCCTGCGGTGTTGCGGCCAGCTCACAAGAAAGCGAGTTGAAGAAAGGAGCTCAGGGGCACTGTAATTCACAAACCTGCAGAGTTATAAATGACAGCTATCGTCCAAAAATATACTGAAGTAAGGCTGCCAAGAGGACTTGAAAGCGGGGCAGAATTGCAGGAAACCTATTTCAGGAGGTAGACTGGAATTGCATTTAAAGCATAGGAAAAGAGGCAGAACGTCCACAATGATGCACTTGGCCAAAAAGGGCGTATGCGTTTTTTCCTGAATATATTCAGGAAAAAACGCATACGCTCTTTTTGGCCAACCAAGCAAGCTTGCAAAGGAAATCTGCACTACAATGAAGTCTCACTTCCCCCCGGTCAAAAGGGCCATCTGAAAAAAGTGTAAAATCCAGAAAGGCAGGACAGGCCATGGAGAACTGGGAGCCTTGTTATGCTGATGGGCGGGATGTAAATTGCCAACAGCCACTCGGGAGAGGTGTATGGTGTTTCCTGAAACATCTAAAAAACAAAGCAACAGAGCCTAGGGCACTTCCACTTATGGTCCTATAGCTTAGGGAAATTAAAATCAAAAAGACACAGCCACCCCAAAGTTTGGGACGGCTCTGTTTACAAGAACCTCGTTTACGGTACAAGTTCAATATCGCAGAAAGTGAAAAATGGATAAAGAAGTTGTGGTACTTACGTACAATGCAATATCACTCAGCAATGAAATCTATGTCATCAGGCCCGTAGCAGCATAATGAGTGGATTCAGGTATGATGATTCTAACTGAAATAAGTCACACAGAAAAAGAAACATCATAAGATATCACTAATACACGGGATGTAAACTTGGCTACACAGGAACTGGATTACAAAACAGAACAGGGTCTCAAATTTAGAAAACCAACTTATGCTTGCTTAAGGAGAAAGGTGAGTTGGGGTGCTGCATAAAACCAGAGATTGAAATGAGCACAGATAAAGTTTCTTAAGCCAAATATGGAATAGACAAGAACTACTCCTTGCTCAGCGAAATGGACTCAACACCCCATATTAAACGCCTAAGAATGTACCTGACTAGTAAGTATCTTAAAACCTATGGCTTGCTACGTCTCTGAAAGAAAATCAAGCGTGTGTACAGGGGCATAAACGCAGCAGTGATAGGATTGGAGAGGTTCGGTGAGCAAATGAAGACCCTTTGAAGTCATATTGCATGGTACCCATTCCACGGGTCTCAACTCTCCAGGTTTAAGGGATTCTTCCTTCAGCTAAAACATGCACGTGGAACCCAGAGTATGATCAACCGTGTGATCGGGAGACGTGTTCCAATATGTCTCAGTTCTCGTCCCCTGGTACTCGGGTGTAACATTCCAGACGCTTTACTAACACTCTCCCGACTTGGAGAGTCAGTGCCTTTAACCTCCTGTTTGGCCCATTTGCAATTTCTGCGGAAGATGAACAGGAATAGGGAGAACCAATGAGAGACTAGCTGGAGGTGTCTGGACGGGCAAATTTAACTCTCATTTCCCACGAGGAAGAGGAATTAACCAAAGGCTCAGCGTGCCGTGCCAGAACCAGATTAGGGCCTGAAGCAATCCTGCAGTGTTGCGGCCAGCTCACAAGAAAGCGAGTTGAAGAAAGGAGCTCATGGGCACTGTAATTCACAAACCTGCAGAGTTATAAATGACAGCTATCGTCCAAAAATATACTGAAGTAAGGCTGCCAAGAGGACTTGAAAGCGGGGCAGAATTGCAGGAAACCGATTTCAGGAGGTAGACTGGAATTGCATTTAAAGCATAGGAAAAGAGGCAGAACGTCCACAATGATGCACTTGGCCAAAAAGGGCGTATGCGTTTTTTCCTGAATATATTCAGGAAAAAACGCATACGCCCTTTTTGGCCAACCAAGCAAGCTTGCAAAGGAAATCTGCACTACAATGAAGTCTCACTTCCCCCCGCTCAAAAGGGCCATCTGAAAAAAGTGTAAAATCCAGAAAGGCAGGACAGGCCATGGAGAACTGGGAGCCTTGTTATGCTGATGGGCCGGATGTAAATTGCCAACAACCACTCGGGAGAGGTGTATGGTGTTTCCTGAAACATCTAAAAAACAAAGCAACAGAGCCTAGGGCACTTCCACTTATGGTCCTATAGCTTAGGGAAATTAAAATCAAAAAGACACAGCCGCCCCAAAGTTTGGGACGGCTCTGTTTACAAGAACCTCGTTTACGGTACAAGTTCAATATCACAGAAAGTGAAAAATGGATAAAGAAGTTGTGGTACTTACGTACAATGCAATATCACTCAGCAATGAAATCTATGTCATCAGGCCCGTAGCAGCATAATGAGTGGATTCAGGTATGATGATTCTAACTGAAATAAGTCACACAGAAAAAGAAACATCATAAGATATCATTAATACACGGAATGTAAACTTGGCTACACAGGAACTGGATTACAAAACAGAACAGGGTCTCAAATTTAGGAAACCAACTTATGCTTGCTTAAGGGGAAAGGTGAGTTGGGGTGCTGCATAAAACCAGAGATTGAAATGAGCACAGATAAAGTTCCTTAAGCCAAATATGGAATAGACAAGAACTACTCCTTGCTCAACGAAATGGACTCAACACCCCATATTAAACGCCTAAGAATGTACCTGACTAGTAAGTATCTTAAAACCTATGGATTGCTATGTCTCTGAAAGAAAATCAAGCGTGTGTACAGGGGCATAAACGCAGCAGTGATAGGATTGGAGAGGTTCGGTGAGCAAATGAAGACCCTTTGAAGTCATATTGCATGGTACCCATTCCACGGGTCTCAACTCTCCAGGTTTAAGGGATTCTTCCTTCAGCTAAAACATGCATGTGGAACCCAGAGTATGATCAACCATGTGATCGGGAGACGTGTTCCAATATGTCTCGGTTCTCGTCCCCTGGTACTCGGATGTAACATTCCAGACGCTTTACAAACACTCTCCCGACTTGGAGAGTCAGTGCCTTTAACCTCCTGTTTGGCCCATTTGCAATTTCTGAGGAAGATGAACAGGAATAGGGAGAACCAATGAGAGACTAGCTGGAGGTGTCTGGACGGGCAAATTTAACTCTCATTTCCCACCAGGAAGAGGAATTAACCAAAGGCTCAGCGTGCCGTGACGGAACCAGATTAGGGCCTGAAGCAATCCTGCGGTGTTGCGGCCAGCTCACAAGAAAGCGAGTTGAAGAAAGGAGCTCAGGGGCACTGTAATTCACAAACCTGCAGACTTATAAATGACAGCTATCGTCCAAAAATATACTGAAGTAAGGCTGCCAAGAGGACTTGAAAGCGGGGCAGAATTGCAGGAAACCGATTTCAGGAGGTAGACTGGAATTGCATTTAAAGCATAGGAAAAGAGGCAGAACGTCCACAATGATGCACTTGGCCAAAAAGGGCGTATGCGTTTTTTCCTGAATATATTCAGGAAAAAACGCATACGCCCTTTTTGGCCAACCAAGCAAGCTTGCAAAGGAAATCTGCACTACAATGAAGTCTCACTTCCCCCCGGTCAAAAGGGCCATCTGAAAAAAGTGTAAAATCCAGAAAGGCAGGACAGGCCATGGAGAACTGGGAGCCTTGTTATGCTGATGGGCGGGATGTAAATTGCCAACAGCCACTCGGGAGAGGTGTATGGTGTTTCCTGAAACATCTAAAAAACAAAGCAACAGAGCCTAGGGCACTTCCACTTATGGTCCTGTAGCTTGGGAAATTAAAATCAGAAAGACACAGCCACCCCAAAGTTTGGGACGGCTCTGTTTACAAGAACCTCGTTTACGGTACAAGTTCAATATCGCAGAAAGTGAAAAATGGATAAAGAAGTTGTGGTACTTACGTACAATGCAATATCACTCAGCAATGAAATCTATGTCATCAGGCTCATAGCAGCATAATGAGTGGATTCAGGTATGATGATTCTAACTGAAATAAGTCACACAGAAAAAGAAACATCATAAGATATTACTAATACACGGAATGTAAACTTGGCTACACAGGAACTGGATTACAAAACAGAACAGGGTCTCAAATTTAGAAAACCAACTTATGCTTGCTTAAGGGGAAAGGTGAGTTGGGGTGCTGCATAAAACCAGAGATTGAAATGAGCACAGATAAAGTTCCTTAAGCCAAATATGGAATAGACAAGAACTACTCCTTGCTCAACGAAATGGACTCAACAGCCCATATTAAACACCTAAGAATGTACCTGACTAGTAAGTATCTTAAAACCTATGGATTGCTATGTCTCTGAAAGAGAATCAAGCATGTGTACAGGGGCATAAACGCAGCAGTGATAGGATTGGAGAGGTTCGGTGAGCAAATGAAGACCCTTTGAAGTCATATTGTTTGGTACCCATTCCACGGGTCTCAACTCTCCAGGTTTAAGGGATTCTTCCTTCAGGTAAAACATGCACGTGGAACCCAGAGTATGATCAACAGTGTGATCGGGAGACATGTTCCAATATGTCTCAGTTCTCGTCCCCTGGTACTCAGGTGCAACATTCCAGATGCTTTACTAACACTCTCCCGACTTGGAGAGTCAGTGCCTTTAACCTCCTGTTTGGCCCATTTGCAATTTCTGAGGAAGATGAACAGGAATAGGGAGAACCAATGAGAGACTAGGTGGAGGTGTCTGGACGGGCAAATTTAACTCTCATTTCCCACGAGGAAGAGGAATTAACCAAAGGCTCAGCGTGCCGTGCCGGAACCAGATTAGGGCCTGAAGCAATCCTGCAGTGTTGCGGCCAGCTCACAAGAAAGCGAGTTGAAGAAAGGAGCTCATGGGCACTGTAATTCACAAACCTGCAGAGTTATAAATGACAGCTATCGTCCAAAAATATACTGAAGTAAGGCTGCCAAGAGGACTTGAAAGCGGGGCAGAATTGCAGGAAACCGATTTCAGGAGGTAGACTGGAATTGCATTTAAAGCATAGGAAAAGAGGCAGAACGTCCACAATGATGCACTTGGCCAAAAAGGGCGTATGCGTTTTTTCCTGAATATATTAAGGAAAAAACGCATACGCCCTTTTTGGCCAACCAAGCAAGCTTGCAAAGGAAATCTGCACTACAATGAAGTCTCACTTCCCCCCGCTCAAAAGGGCCATCTGAAAAAAGTGTAAAATCCAGAAAGGCAGGACAGGCCATGGAGAACTGGGAGCCTTGTTATGCTGATGGGCGGGATGTAAATTGCCAACAGCCACTCGGGAGAGGTGTATGGTGTTTCCTGAAACATCTAAAAAACAAAGCAACAGAGCCTAGGGCACTTCCACTTATGGTCCTATAGCTTAGGGAAATTAAAATCAAAAAGACACAGCCACCCCAAAGTTTGGGACGGCTCTGTTTACAAGAACCTCATTTACGGTACAAGTTCAATAGCGCAGAAAGTGAAAAATGGATAAAGAAGTTGTGGTACTTACGTACAATGCAATATCACTCAGCAATGAAATCTATGTCATCAGGCCCGTAGCAGCATAATGAGTGGATTCAGGTATGATGATTCTAACTGAAATAAGTCACACAGAAAAAGAAACATCATAAGATATCACTAATACACGAATGTAAACTTGGCTACACAGGAACTGGATTACAAAACAGAACAGGGTCTCAAATTTAGAAAACCAACTTATGCTTGCTTAAGGGGAAAGGTGAGTTGGGGTGCTGCATAAAACCAGAGATTGAAATGAGCACAGATAAAGTTCCTTAAGCCAAATATGGAATAGACAAGAACTACTCCTTGCTCAACGAAATGGACTCAACACCCCATATTAAATGCCTAAGAATGTACCTGACTAGTAAGTATCTTAAAACCTATGGATTGCTATGTCTCTGAAAGAAAATCAAGCGTGTGTACAGGGGCATAAACGCAGCAGTGATAGGATTGGAGAGGTTCGGTGAGCAAATGAAGACCCTTTGAAGTCATATTGCATGGTACCCATTCCACGGGTCTCAACTCTCCAGGTTTAAGGGATTCTTCCTTCAGCTAAAACATGCACGTGGAACCCAGAGTATGATCAACCGTGTGATCGGGAGACGTGTTCCAATATGTCTCAGTTCTCGTCCCCTGGTACTCAGGTGCAACATTCCAGATGCTTTACTAACACTCTCCCGACTTGGAGAGTCAGTGTCTTTAACCTCCTGTTTGGCCCATTTGCAATTTCTGAGGAAGATGAACAGGAATAGGGAGAACCAATGAGAGACTAGGTGGAGGTGTCTGGACGGGCAAATTTAACTCTCATTTCCCACGAGGAAGAGGAATTAACCAAAGGCTCAGCGTGCCGTGCCGGAACCAGATTAGGGCCTGAAGCAATCCTGCAGTGTTGCGGCCAGCTCACAAGAAAGCGAGTTGAAGAAAGGAGCTCATGGGCACTGTAATTCACAAACCTGCAGAGTTATAAATGACAGCTATCGTCCAAAAATATACTGAAGTAAGGCTGCCAAGAGGACTTGAAAGCGGGGCAGAATTGCAGGAAACCGATTTCAGGAGGTAGACTGGAATTGCATTTAAAGCATAGGAAAAGAGGCAGAACGTCCACAATGATGCACTTGGCCAAAAAGGGCGTATGCGTTTTTTCCTGAATATATTCAGGAAAAAACGCATACGCCCTTTTTGGCCAACCAAGCAAGCTTGCAAAGGAAATCTGCACTACAATGAAGTCTCACTTCCCCCCGGTCAAAAGGGCCATCTGAAAAAAGTGTAAAATCCAGAAAGGCAGGACAGGCCATGGAGAACTGGGAGCCTTGTTATGCTGATGGGCGGGATGTAAATTGCCAACAGCCACTCGGGAGAGGTGTATGGTGTTTCCTGAAACATCTAAAAAACAAAGCAACAGAGCCTAGGGCACTTCCACTTATGGTCCTATAGCTTAGGGAAATTAAAATCAAAAAGACACAGCCACCCCAAAGTTTGGGACGGCTCTGTTTACAAGAACCTCATTTACGGTACAAGTTCAATAGCGCAGAAAGTGAAAAATGGATAAAGAAGTTGTGGTACTTACGTACAATGCAATATCACTCAGCAATGAAATCTATGTCATCAGGCCCGTAGCAGCATAATGAGTGGATTCAGGTATGATGATTCTAACTGAAATAAGTCACACAGAAAAAGAAACATCATAAGATATCACTAATACACCGAATGTAAACTTGGCTACACAGGAACTGGATTACAAAACAGAACAGGGTCTCAAATTTAGAAAACCAACTTATGCTTGCTTAAGGGGAAAGGTGAGTTGGGGTGCTGCATAAAACCAGAGATTGAAATGAGCACAGATAAAGTTCCTTAAGCCAAATATGGAATGGACAAGAACTACTCCTTGCTCAACGAAATGGACTCAACAGCCCATATTAAACGCCTAAGAATGTATCTGACTAGTAAGTATCTTAAAACCTATGGATTGCTATGTCTCTGAAAGAAAATCAAGCGTGTGTACAGGGGCATAAACACAGCAGTGATAGGATTGGAGAGGTTCGGTGAGCAAATGAAGACCCTTTGAAGTCATATTGCATGGTACCCATTCCACGGGTCTCAACTCTCCAGGTTTAAGGGATTCTTCCTTCAGCTAAAACATGCACGTGGAACCCAGAGTATGATCAACCGTGTGATCGGGAGACGTGTTCCAATATGTCTCAATTCTCGTCCCCTGGTACTCGGGTGTAACATTCCAGACGCTTTACTAACACTCTCCCGACTTGGAGAGTCAGTGCCTTTAACCTCCTGTTTGGCCCATTTGCAATTTCTGAGGAAGATGAACAGGAATAGGGAGAACCAATGAGAGACTAGCTGGAGGTGTCTGGACGGGCAAATTTAACTCTCATTTCCCACCAGGAAGAGGAATTAACCAAAGGCTCAGCGTGCCGTGCCGGAACCAGATTAGGGCCTGAAGCAATCCTGCGGTGTTGCGGCCAGCTCACAAGAAAGCGAGTTGAAGAAAGGAGCTCAGGGGCACTGTAATTCACAAACCTGCAGAGTTATAAATGACAGCTATCGTCCAAAAATATACTGAAGTAAGGCTGCCAAGAGGACTTGAAAGCGGGGCAGAATTGCAGGAAACCTATTTCAGGAGGTAGACTGGAATTGCATTTAAAGCATAGGAAAAGAGGCAGAACGTCCACAATGATGCACTTGGCCAAAAAGGGCGTATGCGTTTTTTCCTGAATATATTCAGGAAAAAACGCATACGCTCTTTTTGGCCAACCAAGCAAGCTTGCAAAGGAAATCTGCACTACAATGAAGTCTCACTTCCCCCCGGTCAAAAGGGCCATCTGAAAAAAGTGTAAAATCCAGAAAGGCAGGACAGGCCATGGAGAACTGGGAGCCTTGTTATGCTGATGGGCGGGATGTAAATTGCCAACAGCCACTCGGGAGAGGTGTATGGTGTTTCCTGAAACATCTAAAAAACAAAGCAACAGAGCCTAGGGCACTTCCACTTATGGTCCTATAGCTTAGGGAAATTAAAATCAAAAAGACACAGCCACCCCAAAGTTTGGGACGGCTCTGTTTACAAGAACCTCGTTTACGGTACAAGTTCAATATCGCAGAAAGTGAAAAATGGATAAAGAAGTTGTGGTACTTACGTACAATGCAATATCACTCAGCAATGAAATCTATGTCATCAGGCCCGTAGCAGCATAATGAGTGGATTCAGGTATGATGATTCTAACTGAAATAAGTCACACAGAAAAAGAAACATCATAAGATATCACTAATACACGGGATGTAAACTTGGCTACACAGGAACTGGATTACAAAACAGAACAGGGTCTCAAATTTAGAAAACCAACTTATGCTTGCTTAAGGGGAAAGGTGAGTTGGGGTGCTGCATAAAACCAGAGATTGAAATGAGCACAGATAAAGTTTCTTAAGCCAAATATGGAATAGACAAGAACTACTCCTTGCTCAGCGAAATGGACTCAACACCCCATATTAAACGCCTAAGAATGTACCTGACTAGTAAGTATCTTAAAACCTATGGCTTGCTACGTCTCTGAAAGAAAATCAAGCGTGTGTACAGGGGCATAAACGCAGCAGTGATAGGATTGGAGAGGTTCGGTGAGCAAATGAAGACCCTTTGAAGTCATATTGCATGGTACCCATTCCACGGGTCTCAACTCTCCAGGTTTAAGGGATTCTTCCTTCAGCTAAAACATGCACGTGGAACCCAGAGTATGATCAACCGTGTGATCGGGAGACGTGTTCCAATATGTCTCAGTTCTCGTCCCCTGGTACTCGGGTGTAACATTCCAGACGCTTTACTAACACTCTCCCGACTTGGAGAGTCAGTGCCTTTAACCTCCTGTTTGGCCCATTTGCAATTTCTGCGGAAGATGAACAGGAATAGGGAGAACCAATGAGAGACTAGCTGGAGGTGTCTGGACGGGCAAATTTAACTCTCATTTCCCACCAGGAAGAGGAATTAACCAAAGGCTCAGCGTGCCGTCCCGGAACCAGATTAGGGCCTGAAGCAATCCTGCGGTGTTGCGGCCAGCTCACAAGAAAGCGAGTTGAAGAAAGGAGCTCAGGGGCACTGTAATTCACAAACCTGCAGACTTATAAATGACAGCTATCGTCCAAAAATATACTGAAGTAAGGCTGCCAAGAGGACTTGAAAGCGGGGCAGAATTGCAGGAAACCGATTTCAGGAGGTAGACTGGAATTGCATTTAAAGCATAGGAAAAGAGGCAGAACGTCCACAATGATGCACTTGGCCAAAAAGGGCGTATGCGTTTTTTCCTGAATATATTCAGGAAAAAACGCATACGCCCTTTTTGGCCAACCAAGCAAGCTTGCAAAGGAAATCTGCACTACAATGAAGTCTCACTACCCCCCGGTCAAAAGTGCCATCTGAAAAAAGTGTAAAATCCAGAAAGGCAGGACAGGCCATGGAGAACTGGGAGCCTTGTTATGCTGATGGGCGGGATGTAAATTGCCAACAGCCACTCGGGAGAGGTGTATGGTGTTTCCTGAAACATCTAAAAAACAAAGCAACAGAGCCTAGGGCACTTCCACTTATGGTCCTATAGCTTAGGGAAATTAAAATCAAAAAGACACAGCCACCCCAAAGTTTGGGACGGCTCTGTTTACAAGAACCTCGTTTACGGTACAAGTTCAATATCGCAGAAAGTGAAAAATGGATAAAGAAGTTGTGGTACTTACGTACAATGCAATATCACTCAGCAATGAAATCTATGTCATCAGGCCCGTAGCAGCATAATGAGTGGATTCAGGTATGATGATTCTAACTGAAATAAGTCACACAGAAAAAGAAACATCATAAGATATCACTAATACACGGGATGTAAACTTGGCTACACAGGAACTGGATTACAAAACAGAACAGGGTCTCAAATTTAGAAAACCAACTTATGCTTGCTTAAGGGGAAAGGTGAGTTGGGGTGCTGCATAAAACCAGAGATTGAAATGAGCACAGATAAAGTTCCTTAAGCCAAATATAGAATAGACAAGAACTAATCCTTGCTCAACGAAATGGACTCAACACCCCATATTAAACGCCTAAGAATGTACCTGACTAGTAAGAATTTTAAAACCTATGGATTGCTATGTCTCCGAAAGAAAATCAAGCGTGTGTACAGGGGCATAAACGCAGCAGTGATAGGATTGGAGAGGTTCGGTGAGCAAATGAAGACCCTTTGAAGTCATATTGCATGGTACCCATTCCACGGGTCTCAACTCTCCAGGTTTAAGGGATTCTTCCTTCAGCTAAAACATGCACGTGGAACCCAGAGTATGACCAACCGTGTGATCGGGAGACGTGTTCCAATATGTCTCAATTCTCGTCCCCTGGTACTCGGGTGTAACATTCCAGACGCTTTACTAACACTCTCCCGACTTGGAGAGTCAGTGCCTTTAACCTCCTGTTTGGCCCATTTGCAATTTCTGCGGAAGATGAACAGGAATAGGGAGAACCAATGAGAGACTAGCTGGAGGTGTCTGGACGGGCAAATTTAACTCTCATTTCCCACCAGGAAGAGGAATTAACCAAAGGCTCAGCGTGCCGTGCCGGAACCAGATTAGGGCCTGAAGCAATCCTGCGGTGTTGCGGCCAGCTCACAAGAAAGCGAGTTGAAGAAAGGAGCTCAGGGGCACTGTAATTCACAAACCTGCAGACTTATAAATGACAGCTATCGTCCAAAAATATACTGAAGTAAGGCTGCCAAGAGGACTTGAAAGCGGGGCAGAATTGCAGGAAACCGATTTCAGGAGGTAGACTGGAATTGCATTTAAAGCATAGGAAAAGAGGCAGAACGTCCACAATGATGCACTTGGCCAAAAAGGGCGTATGCGTTTTTTCCTGAATATATTCAGGAAAAAACGCATACGCCCTTTTTGGCCAACCAAGCAAGCTTGCAAAGGAAATCTGCACTACAATGAAGTCTCACTTCCCCCCGGTCAAAAGGGCCATCTGAAAAAAGTGTAAAATCCAGAAAGGCAGGACAGGCCATGGAGAACTGGGAGCCTTGTTATGCTGATGGGCGGGATGTAAATTGCCAACAGCCACTCGGGAGAGGTGTATGGTGTTTCCTGAAACATCTAAAAAACAAAGCAACAGAGCCTAGGGCACTTCCACTTATGGTCCTGTAGCTTGGGAAATTAAAATCAGAAAGACACAGCCACCCCAAAGTTTGGGACGGCTCTGTTTACAAGAACCTCGTTTACGGTACAAGTTCAATATCGCAGAAAGTGAAAAATGGATAAAGAAGTTGTGATACTTACGTACAATGCAATATCACTCAGCAATGAAATCTATGTCATCAGGCCCATAGCAGCATAATGAGTGGATTCAGGTATGATGATTCTAACTGAAATAAGTCACACAGAAAAAGAAACATCATAAGATATCACTAATACACGGAATGTAAACTTGGCTACACAGGAACTGGATTACAAAACAGAACAGGGTCTCAAATTTAGAAAACCAACTTATGCTTGCTTAAGGGGAAAGGTGAGTTGGGGTGCTGCATAAAACCAGAGATTGAAATGAGCACAGATAAAGTTCCTTAAGCCAAATATGGAATAGACAAGAACTACTCCTTGCTCAACGAAATGGACTCAACAGCCCATATTAAACGCCTAAGAATGTACCTGACTAGTAAGTATCTTAAAACCTATGGATTGCTATGTCTCTGAAAGAGAATCAAGCATGTGTACAGGGGCATAAACGCAGCAGTGATAGGATTGGAGAGGTTCGGTGAGCAAATGAAGACCCTTTGAAGTCATATTGCTTGGTACCCATTCCACGGGTCTCAACTCTCCAGGTTTAAGGGATTCTTCCTTCAGCTAAAACATGCACGTGGAACCCAGAATATGATCAACCATGTGATCGGGAGACGTGTTCCAATATGTCTCAGTTCTCGTCCTCTGGTACTCGGGTGCAACATTCCAGACGCTTTACTAACACTCTCCCAACTTGGAGAGTCAGTGCCTTTAACCTCCTGTTTGGCCCATTTGCAATTTCTGCGGAAGATGAACAGGAATAGGGAGAACCAATGAGAGACTAGCTGGAGGTGTCTGGACGGGCAAATTTAACTCTCATTTCCCACCAGGAAGAGGAATTAACCAAAGGCTCAGCGTGCCGTGCCGGAACCAGATTAGGGCCTGAAGCAATCCTGCGGTGTTGCGGCCAGCTCACAAGAAAGCGAGTTGAAGAAAGGAGCTCAGGGGCACTGTAATTCACAAACCTGCAGAGTTATAAATGACAGCTATCGTCCAAAAATATACTGAAGTAAGGCTGCCAAGAGGACTTGAAAGCGGGGCAGAATTGCAGGAAACCGATTTCAGGAGGTAGACTGGAATTGCATTTAAAGCATAGGAAAAGAGGCAGAACGTCTACAATGATGCACTTGGCCAAAAAGGGCGTATGCGTTTTTTCCTGAATATATTCAGGAAAAAACGCATACGCCCTTTTTGGCCAACCAAGCAAGCTTGCAAAGGAAATCTGCACTACAATGAAGTCTCACTTCCCCCCGGTCAAAAGGGCCATCTGAAAAAAGTGTAAAATCCAGAAAGGCAGGACAGGCCATGGAGAACTGGGAGCCTTGTTATGCTGATGGGCGGGATGTAAATTGCCAACAGCCACTCGGGAGAGGTGTATGGTGTTTCCTGAAACATCTAAAAAACAAAGCAACAGAGCCTAGGGCACTTCCACTTATGGTCCTGTAGCTTGGGAAATTAAAATCAGAAAGACACAGCCACCCCAAAGTTTGGGACGGCTCTGTTTACAAGAACCTCGTTTACGGTACAAGTTCAATATCGCAGAAAGTGAAAAATGGATAAAGAAGTTGTGGTACTTACGTACAATGCAATATCACTCAGCAATGAAATCTATGTCATCAGGCCCATAGCAGCATAATGAGTGGATTCAGGTATGATGATTCTAACTGAAATAAGTCACACAGAAAAAGAAACATCATAAGATATCACTAATACACGGAATGTAAACTTGGCTACACAGGAACTGGATTACAAAACAGAACAGGGTCTCAAATTTAGAAAACCAACTTATGCTTGCTTAAGGGGAAAGGTGAGTTGGGGTGCTGCATAAAACCAGAGATTGAAATGAGCACAGATAAAGTTCCTTAAGCCAAATATGGAATAGACAAGAACTACTCCTTGCTCAACGAAATGGACTCAACACCCCATATTAAACGCCTAAGAATGTACCTGACTAGTAAGTATCTTAAAACCTATGGATTGCTATGTCTCCGAAAGAGAATCAAGCATGTGTACAGGGGCATAAACGCAGCAGTGATAGGATTGGAGAGGTTCGGTGAGCAAATGAAGACCCTTTGAAGTCATATTGCTTGGTACCCATTCCACGGGTCTCAACTCTCCAGGTTTAAGGGATTCTTCCTTCAGCTAAAACATGCACGTGGAACCCAGAGTATGATCAACCATGTGATCGGGAGACGTGTTCCAATATGTCTCAATTCTCGTCCCCTGGTACTCGGGTGTAACATTCCAGACGCTTTACTAACACTCTCCCAACTTGGAGAGTCAGTGCCTTTAACCTCCTGTTTGGCCCATTTGCAATTTCTGCGGAAGATGAACAGGAATAGGGAGAACCAATGAGAGACTAGCTGGAGGTGTCTGGACGGGCAAATTTAACTCTCATTTCCCACCAGGAAGAGGAATTAACCAAAGGCTCAGCGTGCCGTGCCGGAACCAGATTAGGGCCTGAAGCAATCCTGCGGTGTTGCGGCCAGCTCACAAGAAAGCGAGTTGAAGAAAGGAGCTCAGGGGCACTGTAATTCACAAACCTGCAGAGTTATAAATGACAGCTATCGTCCAAAAATATACTGAAGTAAGGCTGCCAAGAGGACTTGAAAGCGGGGCAGAATTGCAGGAAACCGATTTCAGGAGGTAGACTGGAATTGCATTTAAAGCATAGGAAAAGAGGCAGAACGTCCACAATGATGCACTTGGCCAAAAAGGGCGTATGCGTTTTTTCCTGAATATATTCAGGAAAAAACGCATACGCCCTTTTTGGCCAACCAAGCAAGCTTGCAAAGGAAATCTGCACTACAATGAAGTCTCACTTCCCCCCGGTCAAAAGGGCCATCTGAAAAAAGTGTAAAATCCAGAAAGGCAGGACAGGCCATGGAGAACTGGGAGCCTTGTTATGCTGATGGGCGGGATGTAAATTGCCAACAGCCACTCGGGAGAGGTGTATGGTGTTTCCTGAAACATCTAAAAAACAAAGCAACAGAGCCTAGGGCACTTCCACTTATGGTCCTGTAGCTTGGGAAATTAAAATCAGAAAGACACAGCCACCCCAAAGTTTGGGACGGCTCTGTTTACAAGAACCTCGTTTACGGTACAAGTTCAATATCGCAGAAAGTGAAAAATGGATAAAGAAGTTGTGGTACTTACGTACAATGCAATATCACTCAGCAATGAAATCTATGTCATCAGGCCCGTAGCAGCATAATGAGTGGATTCAGGTATGATGATTCTAACTGAAATAAGTCACACAGAAAAAGAAACATCATAAGATATCACTAATACACGGGATGTAAACTTGGCTACACAGGAACTGGATTACAAAACTGAACAGGGTCTCAAATTTAGAAAACCAACTTATGCTTGCTTAAGGGGAAAGGTGAGTTGGGGTGCTGCATAAAACCAGAGATTGAAATGAGCCCAGATAAAGTTCCTTAAGCCAAATATAGAATACACAAGAACTACTCCTTGCTCAACGAAATGGACTCAACACCCCATATTAAACGCCTAAGAATGTACCTGACTAGTAAGAATTTTAAAACCTATGGATTGCTATGTCTCCGAAAGAAAATCAAGCGTGTGTACAGGGGCATAAACGCAGCAGTGATAGGATTGGAGAGGTTCGGTGAGCAAATGAAGACCCTTTGAAGTCATATTGCATGGTACCCATTCCACGGGTCTCAACTCTCCAGGTTTAAGGGATTCTTCCTTCAGCTAAAACATGCACGTGGAACCCAGAGTATGACCAACCGTGTGATCGGGAGACGTGTTCCAATATGTCTCAATTCTCGTCCCCTGGTACTCGGGTGTAACATTCCAGACGCTTTACTAACACTCTCCCGACTTGGAGAGTCAGTGCCTTTAACCTCCTGTTTGGCCCATTTGCAATTTCTGAGGAAGATGAACAGGAATAGGGAGAACCAATGAGAGACTAGCTGGAGGTGTCTGGACGGGCAAATTTAACTCTCATTTCCCACCAGGAAGAGGAATTAACCAAAGGCTCAGCGTGCCATGCCGGAACCAGATTAGGGCCTGAAGCAATCCTGCGCTGTTGCGGCCAGCTCACAAGAAAGCGAGTTGAAGAAAGGAGCTCAGGGGCACTGTAATTCACAAACCTGCAGAGTTATAAATGACAGCTATCATCCAAAAATATACTGAAGTAAGGCTGCCAAGAGGACTTGAAAGCGGGGCAGAATTGCAGGAAACCGATTTCAGGAGGTAGACTGGAATTGTATTTAAAGCATAGGAAAAGAGGCAGAACGTCCACAATGATGCACTTGGCCAAAAAGGGCGTATGCGTTTTTTCCTGAATATATTCAGGAAAAAACGCATACGCCCTTTTTGGCCAACCAAGCAAGCTTGCAAAGGAAATCTGCACTACAATGAAGTCTCACTTCCCCCCGGTCAAAAGGGCCATCTGAAAAAAGTGTAAAATCCAGAAAGGCAGGACAGGCCATGGAGAACTGGGAGCCTTGTTATGCTGATGGGCGGGATGTAAATTGCCAACAGCCACTCGGGAGAGGTGTATGGTGTTTCCTGAAACATCTAAAAAACAAAGCAACAGAGCCTAGGGCACTTCCACTTATGGTCCTATAGCTTAGGGAAATTAAAATCAAAAAGACACAGCCACCCCAAAGTTTGGGACGGCTCTGTTTACAAGAACATCGTTTACGGTACAAGTTGAATATCACAGAAAGTGAAAAATGGATAAAGAAGTTGTGGTACTTACGTACAATGCAATATCACTCAGCAATGAAATCTATGTCATCAGGCCCGTAGCAGCATAATGAGTGGATTCAGGTATGATGATTCTAACTGAAATAAGTCACACAGAAAAAGAAACATCATAAGATATCACTAATACACCGAATGTAAACTTGGCTACACAGGAACTGGATTACAAAACAGAACAGGGTCTCAAATTTAGAAAACCAACTTATGCTTGCTTAAGGGGAAAGGTGAGTTGGGGTGCTGCATAAAACCAGAGATTGAAATGAGCACAGATAAAGTTCCTTAAGCCAAATATGGAATAGACAAGAACTACTCCTTGCTCAACGAAATGGACTCAACACCCCATATTAAACGCCTAAGAATGTACCTGACTAGTAAGTATCTTAAAACCTATGGATTGCTATGTCTCTGAAAGAAAATCAAGCGTGTGTACAGGGGCATAAACGCAGCAGTGATAGGATTGGAGAGGTTCGGTGAGCAAATGAAGACCCTTTGAAGTCATATTGCATGGTACCCATTCCACGGGTCTCAACTCTCCAGGTTTAAGGGATTCTTCCTTCAGCTAAAACATGCACGTGGAACCCAGAGTATGATCAACCGTGTGATCGGGAGACGTGTTCCAATATGTCTCAATTCTCGTCCCCTGGTACTCGGGTGTAACATTCCAGACGCTTTACTAACACTCTCCCGACTTGGAGAGTCAGTGCCTTTAACCTACTGTTTGGCCCATTTGCAATTTCTGAGGAAGATAAACAGGAATAGGGAGAACCAATGAGAGACTAGCTGGAGGTGTCTGGACGGGCAAATTTAACTCTCATTTCCCACCAGGAAGAGGAATTAACCAAAGGCTCAGCGTGCCGTGCCGGAACCAGATTAGGGCCTGAAGCAATCCTGCGGTGTTGCGGCCAGCTCACAAGAAAGCGAGTTGAAGAAAGGAGCTCAGGGGCAGTGTAATTCACAAACCTGCAGAGTTATAAATGACAGCTATCATCCAAAAATATACTGAAGTAAGGCTGCCAAGAGGACTTGAAAGCGGGGCAGAATTGCAGGAAACCGATTTCAGGAGGTAGACTGGAATTGCATTTAAAGCATAGGAAAAGAGGCAGAACGTCCACAATGATGCACTTGGCCAAAAAGGGCGTATGCGTTTTTTCCTGAATATATTCAGGAAAAAACGCATACGCCCTTTTTGGCCAACCAAGCAAGCTTGCAAAGGAAATCTGCACTACAATGAAGTCTCACTTCCCCCCGGTCAAAAGAGCCATCTGAAAAAAGTGTAAAATCCAGAAAGGCAGGACAGGCCATGGAGAACTGGGAGCCTTGTTATGCTGATGGGCGGGATGTAAATTGCCAACAGCCACTTGGGAGAAGTGTATGGTGTTTCCTGAAACATCTAAAAAACAAAGCAACAGAACCTAAGGCACTTCCACTTATGGTCCTATAGCTTAGGGAAAAAAAATCAAGAAGACACAGCCACCCCAAAGTTTGGGACGGCTCTGTTTACAAGAAGCTCGTTTACGGTACAAGTTCAATAGCGCAGAAAGTGAAATATGGATAAAGAAGTTGTGGTACTTACGTACAATGCAATATCACTCAGCAATGAAATCTATGTCATCAGGCCCGTAGCAGTATAATGAATGGATTCAGGTATGATGATTCTAACTGAAATAAGTCACACAGAAAAAGAAACATCATAAGATATCACTAATACACGGAATGTAAACTTGGCTACACAGGAACTGGATTACAAATCAGAACAGGGTCTCAAATTTAGAAAACCAACTTATGCTTGCTTAAGCGAAAAAGTGAGTTGGGGTGCTGCATCAAACCAGAGATTGAAATGAGCACAGATAAAGTTCCTTAAGCCAAATATGGAATAGACAAGAGCTACTCCTTGCTCAACGAAATGGACTCAACACCCCATATTAAACGCCTAAGAATGTACCTGACTAGTAAGTATCTTAAAACCTATGGATTGCTATGTCTCTGAAAGAAAATCAAGCATGTGTACAGGGGCATAAACGCAGCACTGATAGGATTGGAGAGGTTCGTGAGCAAATGAAGACCCTTTGAAGTCATATTGCATGGTACCCATTCCACGGGTCTCAACTCTCCTGGTTTAAGGGATTCTTCCTTCAGCTAAAACATGCACGTGGAACCCAGAGTATGATCAACCATGGGATCGGGAGACGTGTTCCAATATGCCTCAGTTCTCGTCCCCTGGTACTCGGGTGCAACATTCCAGACGCTTTACTAACACTCTCCCGACTTGGAGAGTCAGTGCCTTTAACCTCCTGTTTGGCCCATTTGCAATTTCTGCGGAAGATGAACAGGAATAGGGAGAACCAATGAGAGACTAGCTGGAGGTGTCTGGACGGGCAAATTTAACTCTCATTTCCCACCAGGAAGAGGAATTAACCAAAGGCTCAGCGTGCCGTCCCGGAACCAGATTAGGGCCTGAAGCAATCCTGCGGTGTTGCGGCCAGCTCACAAGAAAGCAAGTTGAAGAAAGGAGCTCAGGGGCACTGTAATTCACAAACCTGCAGAGTTATAAATGACAGCTATCGTCCAAAAATATACTGAAGTAAGGCTGCCAAGAGGACTTGAAAGCGGGGCAGAATTGCAGGAAACCTATTTCAGGAGGTAGACTGGAATTGCATTTAAAGCATAGGAAAAGAGGCAGAACGTCCACAATGATGCACTTGGCCAAAAAGGGCGTATGCGTTTTTTCCTGAATATATTCAGGAAAAAACGCATACGCCCTTTTTGGCCAACCAAGCAAGCTTGCAAAGGAAATCTGCACTACAATGAAGTCTCACTTCCCCCCGGTCAAAAGGGCCATCTGAAAAAAGTGTAAAATCCAGAAAGGCAGGACAGGCCATGGAGAACTGGGAGCCTTGTTATGCTGATGGGCGGGATGTAAATTGCCAACAGCCACTCGGGAGAGGTGTATGGTGTTTCCTGAAACATCTAAAAAACAAAGCAACAGAGCCTAGGGCACTTCCACTTATGGTCCTGTAGCTTGGGAAATTAAAATCAGAAAGACACAGCCACCCCAAAGTTTGGGAAGGCTCTGTTTACAAGAACCTCGTTTACGGTACAAGTTCAATATCGCAGAAAGTGAAAAATGGATAAAGAAGTTGTGGTACTTACGTACAATGCAATATCACTCAGCAATGAAATCTATGTCATCAGGCCCGTAGCAGCATAATGAGTGGATTCAGGTATGATGATTCTAACTGAAATAAGTCACACAGAAAAAGAAACATCATAAGATATCACTAATACACGGGATGTAAACTTGGCTACACAGGAACTGGATTACAAAACTGAACAGGGTCTCAAATTTAGAAAACCAACTTATGCTTGCTTAAGGGGAAAGGTGAGTTGGGGTGCTGCATAAAACCAGAGATTGAAATGAGCCCAGATAAAGTTCCTTAAGCCAAATATAGAATACACAAGAACTACTCCTTGCTCAACGAAATGGACTCAACACCCCATATTAAACGCCTAAGAATGTACCTGACTAGTAAGAATTTTAAAACCTATGGATTGCTATGTCTCCGAAAGAAAATCAAGCGTGTGTACAGGGGCATAAACGCAGCAGTGATAGGATTGGAGAGGTTCGGTGAGCAAATGAAGACCCTTTGAAGTCATATTGCATGGTACCCATTCCACGGGTCTCAACTCTCCAGGTTTAAGGGATTCTTCCTTCAGCTAAAACATGCACGTGGAACCCAGAGTATGACCAACCGTGTGATCGGGAGACGTGTTCCAATATGTCTCAATTCTCGTCCCCTGGTACTCGGGTGTAACATTCCAGACGCTTTACTAACACTCTCCCGACTTGGAGAGTCAGTGCCTTTAACCTCCTGTTTGGCCCATTTGCAATTTCTGAGGAAGATGAACAGGAATAGGGAGAACCAATGAGAGACTAGCTGGAGGTGTCTGGACGGGCAAATTTAACTCTCATTTCCCACCAGGAAGAGGAATTAACCAAAGGCTCAGCGTGCCATGCCGGAACCAGATTAGGGCCTGAAGCAATCCTGCGCTGTTGCGGCCAGCTCACAAGAAAGCGAGTTGAAGAAAGGAGCTCAGGGGCACTGTAATTCACAAACCTGCAGAGTTATAAATGACAGCTATCATCCAAAAATATACTGAAGTAAGGCTGCCAAGAGGACTTGAAAGCGGGGCAGAATTGCAGGAAACCGATTTCAGGAGGTAGACTGGAATTGTATTTAAAGCATAGGAAAAGAGGCAGAACGTCCACAATGATGCACTTGGCCAAAAAGGGCGTATGCGTTTTTTCCTGAATATATTCAGGAAAAAACGCATACGCCCTTTTTGGCCAACCAAGCAAGCTTGCAAAGGAAATCTGCACTACAATGAAGTCTCACTTCCCCCCGGTCAAAAGGGCCATCTGAAAAAAGTGTAAAATCCAGAAAGGCAGGACAGGCCATGGAGAACTGGGAGCCTTGTTATGCTGATGGGCGGGATGTAAATTGCCAACAGCCACTCGGGAGAGGTGTATGGTGTTTCCTGAAACATCTAAAAAACAAAGCAACAGAGCCTAGGGCACTTCCACTTATGGTCCTATAGCTTAGGGAAATTAAAATCAAAAAGACACAGCCACCCCAAAGTTTGGGACGGCTCTGTTTACAAGAACATCGTTTACGGTACAAGTTGAATATCACAGAAAGTGAAAAATGGATAAAGAAGTTGTGGTACTTACGTACAATGCAATATCACTCAGCAATGAAATCTATGTCATCAGGCCCGTAGCAGCATAATGAGTGGATTCAGGTATGATGATTCTAACTGAAATAAGTCACACAGAAAAAGAAACATCATAAGATATCACTAATACACCGAATGTAAACTTGGCTACACAGGAACTGGATTACAAAACAGAACAGGGTCTCAAATTTAGAAAACCAACTTATGCTTGCTTAAGGGGAAAGGTGAGTTGGGGTGCTGCATAAAACCAGAGATTGAAATGAGCACAGATAAAGTTCCTTAAGCCAAATATGGAATAGACAAGAACTACTCCTTGCTCAACGAAATGGACTCAACACCCCATATTAAACGCCTAAGAATGTACCTGACTAGTAAGTATCTTAAAACCTATGGATTGCTATGTCTCTGAAAGAAAATCAAGCGTGTGTACAGGGGCATAAACGCAGCAGTGATAGGATTGGAGAGGTTCGGTGAGCAAATGAAGACCCTTTGAAGTCATATTGCATGGTACCCATTCCACGGGTCTCAACTCTCCAGGTTTAAGGGATTCTTCCTTCAGCTAAAACATGCACGTGGAACCCAGAGTATGATCAACCGTGTGATCGGGAGACGTGTTCCAATATGTCTCAATTCTCGTCCCCTGGTACTCGGGTGTAACATTCCAGACGCTTTACTAACACTCTCCCGACTTGGAGAGTCAGTGCCTTTAACCTACTGTTTGGCCCATTTGCAATTTCTGAGGAAGATAAACAGGAATAGGGAGAACCAATGAGAGACTAGCTGGAGGTGTCTGGACGGGCAAATTTAACTCTCATTTCCCACCAGGAAGAGGAATTAACCAAAGGCTCAGCGTGCCGTGCCGGAACCAGATTAGGGCCTGAAGCAATCCTGCGGTGTTGCGGCCAGCTCACAAGAAAGCGAGTTGAAGAAAGGAGCTCAGGGGCAGTGTAATTCACAAACCTGCAGAGTTATAAATGACAGCTATCATCCAAAAATATACTGAAGTAAGGCTGCCAAGAGGACTTGAAAGCGGGGCAGAATTGCAGGAAACCGATTTCAGGAGGTAGACTGGAATTGCATTTAAAGCATAGGAAAAGAGGCAGAACGTCCACAATGATGCACTTGGCCAAAAAGGGCGTATGCGTTTTTTCCTGAATATATTCAGGAAAAAACGCATACGCCCTTTTTGGCCAACCAAGCAAGCTTGCAAAGGAAATCTGCACTACAATGAAGTCTCACTTCCCCCCGGTCAAAAGAGCCATCTGAAAAAAGTGTAAAATCCAGAAAGGCAGGACAGGCCATGGAGAACTGGGAGCCTTGTTATGCTGATGGGCGGGATGTAAATTGCCAACAGCCACTTGGGAGAAGTGTATGGTGTTTCCTGAAACATCTAAAAAACAAAGCAACAGAACCTAAGGCACTTCCACTTATGGTCCTATAGCTTAGGGAAAAAAAATCAAGAAGACACAGCCACCCCAAAGTTTGGGACGGCTCTGTTTACAAGAAGCTCGTTTACGGTACAAGTTCAATAGCGCAGAAAGTGAAATATGGATAAAGAAGTTGTGGTACTTACGTACAATGCAATATCACTCAGCAATGAAATCTATGTCATCAGGCCCGTAGCAGTATAATGAATGGATTCAGGTATGATGATTCTAACTGAAATAAGTCACACAGAAAAAGAAACATCATAAGATATCACTAATACACGGAATGTAAACTTGGCTACACAGGAACTGGATTACAAATCAGAACAGGGTCTCAAATTTAGAAAACCAACTTATGCTTGCTTAAGCGAAAAAGTGAGTTGGGGTGCTGCATCAAACCAGAGATTGAAATGAGCACAGATAAAGTTCCTTAAGCCAAATATGGAATAGACAAGAGCTACTCCTTGCTCAACGAAATGGACTCAACACCCCATATTAAACGCCTAAGAATGTACCTGACTAGTAAGTATCTTAAAACCTATGGATTGCTATGTCTCTGAAAGAAAATCAAGCATGTGTACAGGGGCATAAACGCAGCACTGATAGGATTGGAGAGGTTCGTGAGCAAATGAAGACCCTTTGAAGTCATATTGCATGGTACCCATTCCACGGGTCTCAACTCTCCTGGTTTAAGGGATTCTTCCTTCAGCTAAAACATGCACGTGGAACCCAGAGTATGATCAACCATGGGATCGGGAGACGTGTTCCAATATGCCTCAGTTCTCGTCCCCTGGTACTCGGGTGCAACATTCCAGACGCTTTACTAACACTCTCCCGACTTGGAGAGTCAGTGCCTTTAACCTCCTGTTTGGCCCATTTGCAATTTCTGCGGAAGATGAACAGGAATAGGGAGAACCAATGAGAGACTAGCTGGAGGTGTCTGGACGGGCAAATTTAACTCTCATTTCCCACCAGGAAGAGGAATTAACCAAAGGCTCAGCGTGCCGTCCCGGAACCAGATTAGGGCCTGAAGCAATCCTGCGGTGTTGCGGCCAGCTCACAAGAAAGCAAGTTGAAGAAAGGAGCTCAGGGGCACTGTAATTCACAAACCTGCAGAGTTATAAATGACAGCTATCGTCCAAAAATATACTGAAGTAAGGCTGCCAAGAGGACTTGAAAGCGGGGCAGAATTGCAGGAAACCTATTTCAGGAGGTAGACTGGAATTGCATTTAAAGCATAGGAAAAGAGGCAGAACGTCCACAATGATGCACTTGGCCAAAAAGGGCGTATGCGTTTTTTCCTGAATATATTCAGGAAAAAACGCATACGCCCTTTTTGGCCAACCAAGCAAGCTTGCAAAGGAAATCTGCACTACAATGAAGTCTCACTTCCCCCCGGTCAAAAGGGCCATCTGAAAAAAGTGTAAAATCCAGAAAGGCAGGACAGGCCATGGAGAACTGGGAGCCTTGTTATGCTGATGGGCGGGATGTAAATTGCCAACAGCCACTCGGGAGAGGTGTATGGTGTTTCCTGAAACATCTAAAAAACAAAGCAACAGAGCCTAGGGCACTTCCACTTATGGTCCTATAGCTTAGGGAAATTAAAATCAAAAAGACACAGCCACCCCAATGTTTGGGACGGCTCTGTTTACAAGAACCTCGTTTACGGTACAAGTTCAATATCGCAGAAAGTGAAAAATGGATAAAGAAGTTGTGGTACTTACGTACAATGCAATATCACTCAGCAATGAAATCTATGTCATCAGGCCCGTAGCAGCATAATGAGTGGATTCAGGTATGATGATTCTAACTGAAATAAGTCACACAGAAAAAGAAACATCATAAGATATCACTAATACACGGGATGTAAACTTGGCTACACAGGAACTGGATTACAAAACTGAACAGGGTCTCAAATTTAGAAAACCAACTTATGCTTGCTTAAGGGGAAAGGTGAGTTGGGGTGCTGCATAAAACCAGAGATTGAAATGAGCACAGATAAAGTTCCTTAAGCCAAATATAGAATACACAAGAACTACTCCTTGCTCAACGAAATGGACTCAACACCCCATATTAAACGCCTAAGAATGTACCTGACTAGTAAGAATTTTAAAACCTATGGATTGCTATGTCTCCGAAAGAAAATCAAGCGTGTGTACAGGGGCATAAACGCAGCAGTGATAGGATTGGAGAGGTTCGGTGAGCAAATGAAGACCCTTTGAAGTCATATTGCATGGTACCCATTCCACGGGTCTCAACTCTCCAGGTTTAAGGGATTCTTCCTTCAGCTAAAACATGCACGTGGAACCCAGAGTATGACCAACCGTGTGATCGGGAGACGTGTTCCAATATGTCTCAATTCTCGTCCCCTGGTACTCGGGTGTAACATTCCAGACGCTTTACTAACACTCTCCCGACTTGGAGAGTCAGTGCCTTTAACCTCCTGTTTGGCCCATTTGCAATTTCTGAGGAAGATGAACAGGAATAGGGAGAACCAATGAGAGACTAGCTGGAGGTGTCTGGACGGGCAAATTTAACTCTCATTTCCCACCAGGAAGAGGAATTAACCAAAGGCTCAGCGTGCCATGCCGGAACCAGATTAGGGCCTGAAGCAATCCTGCGGTGTTGCGGCCAGCTCACAAGAAAGCGAGTTGAAGAAAGGAGCTCAGGGGCACTGTAATTCACAAACCTGCAGAGTTATAAATGACAGCTATCATCCAAAAATATACTGAAGTAAGGCTGCCAAGAGGACTTGAAAGCGGGGCAGAATTGCAGGAAACCGATTTCAGGAGGTAGACTGGAATTGTATTTAAAGCATAGGAAAAGAGGCAGAACGTCCACAATGATGCACTTGGCCAAAAAGGGCGTATGCGTTTTTTCCTGAATATATTCAGGAAAAAACGCATACGCCCTTTTTGGCCAACCAAGCAAGCTTGCAAAGGAAATCTGCACTACAATGAAGTCTCACTTCCCCCCGGTCAAAAGGGCCATCTGAAAAAAGTGTAAAATCCAGAAAGGCAGGACAGGCCATGGAGAACTGGGAGCCTTGTTATGCTGATGGGCGGGATGTAAATTGCCAACAGCCACTCGGGAGAGGTGTATGGTGTTTCCTGAAACATCTAAAAAACAAAGCAACAGAGCCTAGGGCACTTCCACTTATGGTCCTATAGCTTAGGGAAATTAAAATCAAAAAGACACAGCCACCCCAAAGTTTGGGACGGCTCTGTTTACAAGAACATCGTTTACGGTACAAGTTGAATATCACAGAAAGTGAAAAATGGATAAAGAAGTTGTGGTACTTACGTACAATGCAATATCACTCAGCAATGAAATCTATGTCATCAGGCCCGTAGCAGCATAATGAGTGGATTCAGGTATGATGATTCTAACTGAAATAAGTCACACAGAAAAAGAAACATCATAAGATATCACTAATACACCGAATGTAAACTTGGCTACACAGGAACTGGATTACAAAACAGAACAGGGTCTCAAATTTAGAAAACCAACTTATGCTTGCTTAAGGGGAAAGGTGAGTTGGGGTGCTGCATAAAACCAGAGATTGAAATGAGCACAGATAAAGTTCCTTAAGCCAAATATGGAATAGACAAGAACTACTCCTTGCTCAACGAAATGGACTCAACACCCCATATT
Source organism: Leucopleurus acutus (assembly GCF_964270905.1). Classification (NCBI taxonomy): domain Eukaryota; kingdom Metazoa; phylum Chordata; class Mammalia; order Artiodactyla; family Delphinidae; genus Leucopleurus; species Leucopleurus acutus. The sequence goes on from NW_028139006.1 coordinate 84,059, forward strand.
AAACGCCTAAGAATGTACCTGACTAGTAAGTATCTTAAAACCTATGGATTGCTATGTCTCTGAAAGAAAATCAAGCGTGTGTACAGGGGCATAAACGCAGCAGTGATAGGATTGGAGAGGTTCGGTGAGCAAATGAAGACCCTTTGAAGTCATATTGCATGGTACCCATTCCACGGGTCTCAACTCTCCAGGTTTAAGGGATTCTTCCTTCAGCTAAAACATGCACGTGGAACCCAGAGTATGATCAACCGTGTGATCGGGAGACGTGTTCCAATATGTCTCAATTCTCGTCCCCTGGTACTCGGGTGTAACATTCCAGACGCTTTACTAACACTCTCCCGACTTGGAGAGTCAGTGCCTTTAACCTACTGTTTGGCCCATTTGCAATTTCTGAGGAAGATAAACAGGAATAGGGAGAACCAATGAGAGACTAGCTGGAGGTGTCTGGACGGGCAAATTTAACTCTCATTTCCCACCAGGAAGAGGAATTAACCAAAGGCTCAGCGTGCCGTGCCGGAACCAGATTAGGGCCTGAAGCAATCCTGCGGTGTTGCGGCCAGCTCACAAGAAAGCGAGTTGAAGAAAGGAGCTCAGGGGCAGTGTAATTCACAAACCTGCAGAGTTATAAATGACAGCTATCATCCAAAAATATACTGAAGTAAGGCTGCCAAGAGGACTTGAAAGCGGGGCAGAATTGCAGGAAACCGATTTCAGGAGGTAGACTGGAATTGCATTTAAAGCATAGGAAAAGAGGCAGAACGTCCACAATGATGCACTTGGCCAAAAAGGGCGTATGCGTTTTTTCCTGAATATTCAGGAAAAAACGCATACGCCCTTTTTGGCCAACCAAGCAAGCTTGCAAAGGAAATCTGCACTACAATGAAGTCTCACTTCCCCCCGGTCAAAAGAGCCATCTGAAAAAAGTGTAAAATCCAGAAAGGCAGGACAGGCCATGGAGAACTGGGAGCCTTGTTATGCTGATGGGCGGGATGTAAATTGCCAACAGCCACTTGGGAGAAGTGTATGGTGTTTCCTGAAACATCTAAAAAACAAAGCAACAGAACCTAAGGCACTTCCACTTATGGTCCTATAGCTTAGGGAAAAAAAATCAAGAAGACACAGCCACCCCAAAGTTTGGGACGGCTCTGTTTACAAGAAGCTCGTTTACGGTACAAGTTCAATAGCGCAGAAAGTGAAATATGGATAAAGAAGTTGTGGTACTTACGTACAATGCAATATCACTCAGCAATGAAATCTATGTCATCAGGCCCGTAGCAGTATAATGAATGGATTCAGGTATGATGATTCTAACTGAAATAAGTCACACAGAAAAAGAAACATCATAAGATATCACTAATACACGGAATGTAAACTTGGCTACACAGGAACTGGATTACAAATCAGAACAGGGTCTCAAATTTAGAAAACCAACTTATGCTTGCTTAAGCGAAAAAGTGAGTTGGGGTGCTGCATAAAACCAGAGATTGAAATGAGCACAGATAAAGTTCCTTAAGCCAAATATGGAATAGACAAGAGCTACTCCTTGCTCAACGAAATGGACTCAACACCCCATATTAAACGCCTAAGAATGTACCTGACTAGTAAGTATCTTAAAACCTATGGATTGCTATGTCTCTGAAAGAAAATCAAGCATATGTACAGGGGCATAAACGCAGCACTGATAGGATTGGAGAGGTTCGTGAGCAAATGAAGACCCTTTGAAGTCATATTGCATGGTACCCATTCCACGGGTCTCAACTCTCCTGGTTTAAGGGATTCTTCCTTCAGCTAAAACATGCACGTGGAACCCAGAGTATGATCAACCATGGGATCGGGAGACGTGTTCCAATATGCCTCAGTTCTCGTCCCCTGGTACTCGGGTGCAACATTCCAGACGCTTTACTAACACTCTCCCGACTTGGAGAGTCAGTGCCTTTAACCTCCTGTTTGGCCCATTTGCAATTTCTGCGGAAGATGAACAGGAATAGGGAGAACCAATGAGAGACTAGCTGGAGGTGTCTGGACGGGCAAATTTAACTCTCATTTCCCACCAGGAAGAGGAATTAACCAAAGGCTCAGCGTGCCGTCCCGGAACCAGATTAGGGCCTGAAGCAATCCTGCGGTGTTGCGGCCAGCTCACAAGAAAGCAAGTTGAAGAAAGGAGCTCAGGGGCACTGTAATTCACAAACCTGCAGAGTTATAAATGACAGCTATCGTCCAAAAATATACTGAAGTAAGGCTGCCAAGAGGACTTGAAAGCGGGGCAGAATTGCAGGAAACCTATTTCAGGAGGTAGACTGGAATTGCATTTAAAGCATAGGAAAAGAGGCAGAACGTCCACAATGATGCACTTGGCCAAAAAGGGCGTATGCGTTTTTTCCTGAATATATTCAGGAAAAAACGCATACGCTCTTTTTGGCCAACCAAGCAAGCTTGCAAAGGAAATCTGCACTACAATGAAGTCTCACTTCCCCCCGGTCAAAAGGGCCATCTGAAAAAAGTGTAAAATCCAGAAAGGCAGGACAGGCCATGGAGAACTGGGAGCCTTGTTATGCTGATGGGCCGGATGTAAATTGCCAACAGCCACTCAGGAGAGGTGTATGGTGTTTCCTGAAACATCTAAAAAACAAAGCAACAGAGCCTAGGGCACTTCCACTTATGGTCCTATAGCTTAGGGAAAATAAAATCAGAAAGACACAGCCACCCCAATGTTTGGGACGGCTCTGTTTACAAGAACCTCGTTTACGGTACAAGTTCAATATCGCAGAAAGTGAAAAATGGATAAAGAAGTTGTGGTACTTACGTACAATGCAATATCACTCAGCAATGAAATCTATGTCATCAGGCCCGTAGCAGCATAATGAGTGGATTCAGGTATGATGATTCTAACTGAAATAAGTCACACAGAAAAAGAAACATCATAAGATATCACTAATACACGGGATGTAAACTTGGCTACACAGGAACTGGATTACAAAACTGAACAGGGTCTCAAATTTAGAAAACCAACTTATGCTTGCTTAAGGGGAAAGGTGAGTTGGGGTGCTGCATAAAACCAGAGATTGAAATGAGCACAGATAAAGTTCCTTAAGCCAAATATAGAATAGACAAGAACTACTCCTTGCTCAACGAAATGGACTCAACACCCCATATTAAACGCCTAAGAATGTACCTGACTAGTAAGTATCTTAAAACCTATGGATTGCTATGTCTCTGAAAGAAAATCAAGCGTGTGTACAGGGGCATAAACGCAGCAGTGATAGGATTGGAGAGGTTCGGTGAGCAAATGAAGACCCTTTGAAGTCATATTGCATGGTACCCATTCCACGGGTCTCAACTCTCCAGGTTTAAGGGATTCTTCCTTCAGCTAAAACATGCACGTGGAACCCAGAGTATGATCAACCGTGTGATCGGGAGACGTGTTCCAATATGTCTCAATTCTCGTCCCCTGGTACTCGGGTGTAACATTCCAGACGCTTTACTAACACTCTCCCGACTTGGAGAGTCAGTGCCTTTAACCTACTGTTTGGCCCATTTGCAATTTCTGAGGAAGATAAACAGGAATAGGGAGAACCAATGAGAGACTAGCTGGAGGTGTCTGGACGGGCAAATTTAACTCTCATTTCCCACCAGGAAGAGGAATTAACCAAAGGCTCAGCGTGCCGTGCCGGAACCAGATTAGGGCCTGAAGCAATCCTGCGGTGTTGCGGCCAGCTCACAAGAAAGCGAGTTGAAGAAAGGAGCTCAGGGGCAGTGTAATTCACAAACCTGCAGAGTTATAAATGACAGCTATCATCCAAAAATATACTGAAGTAAGGCTGCCAAGAGGACTTGAAAGCGGGGCAGAATTGCAGGAAACCGATTTCAGGAGGTAGACTGGAATTGCATTTAAAGCATAGGAAAAGAGGCAGAACGTCCACAATGATGCACTTGGCCAAAAAGGGCGTATGCGTTTTTTCCTGAATATTCAGGAAAAAACGCATACGCCCTTTTTGGCCAACCAAGCAAGCTTGCAAAGGAAATCTGCACTACAATGAAGTCTCACTTCCCCCCGGTCAAAAGAGCCATCTGAAAAAAGTGTAAAATCCAGAAAGGCAGGACAGGCCATGGAGAACTGGGAGCCTTGTTATGCTGATGGGCGGGATGTAAATTGCCAACAGCCACTTGGGAGAAGTGTATGGTGTTTCCTGAAACATCTAAAAAACAAAGCAACAGAACCTAAGGCACTTCCACTTATGGTCCTATAGCTTAGGGAAAAAAAATCAAGAAGACACAGCCACCCCAAAGTTTGGGACGGCTCTGTTTACAAGAAGCTCGTTTACGGTACAAGTTCAATAGCGCAGAAAGTGAAATATGGATAAAGAAGTTGTGGTACTTACGTACAATGCAATATCACTCAGCAATGAAATCTATGTCATCAGGCCCGTAGCAGTATAATGAATGGATTCAGGTATGATGATTCTAACTGAAATAAGTCACACAGAAAAAGAAACATCATAAGATATCACTAATACACGGAATGTAAACTTGGCTACACAGGAACTGGATTACAAATCAGAACAGGGTCTCAAATTTAGAAAACCAACTTATGCTTGCTTAAGCGAAAAAGTGAGTTGGGGTGCTGCATAAAACCAGAGATTGAAATGAGCACAGATAAAGTTCCTTAAGCCAAATATGGAATAGACAAGAGCTACTCCTTGCTCAACGAAATGGACTCAACACCCCATATTAAACGCCTAAGAATGTACCTGACTAGTAAGTATCTTAAAACCTATGGATTGCTATGTCTCTGAAAGAAAATCAAGCATATGTACAGGGGCATAAACGCAGCACTGATAGGATTGGAGAGGTTCGTGAGCAAATGAAGACCCTTTGAAGTCATATTGCATGGTACCCATTCCACGGGTCTCAACTCTCCTGGTTTAAGGGATTCTTCCTTCAGCTAAAACATGCACGTGGAACCCAGAGTATGATCAACCATGGGATCGGGAGACGTGTTCCAATATGCCTCAGTTCTCGTCCCCTGGTACTCGGGTGCAACATTCCAGACGCTTTACTAACACTCTCCCGACTTGGAGAGTCAGTGCCTTTAACCTCCTGTTTGGCCCATTTGCAATTTCTGCGGAAGATGAACAGGAATAGGGAGAACCAATGAGAGACTAGCTGGAGGTGTCTGGACGGGCAAATTTAACTCTCATTTCCCACCAGGAAGAGGAATTAACCAAAGGCTCAGCGTGCCGTCCCGGAACCAGATTAGGGCCTGAAGCAATCCTGCGGTGTTGCGGCCAGCTCACAAGAAAGCAAGTTGAAGAAAGGAGCTCAGGGGCACTGTAATTCACAAACCTGCAGAGTTATAAATGACAGCTATCGTCCAAAAATATACTGAAGTAAGGCTGCCAAGAGGACTTGAAAGCGGGGCAGAATTGCAGGAAACCTATTTCAGGAGGTAGACTGGAATTGCATTTAAAGCATAGGAAAAGAGGCAGAACGTCCACAATGATGCACTTGGCCAAAAAGGGCGTATGCGTTTTTTCCTGAATATATTCAGGAAAAAACGCATACGCTCTTTTTGGCCAACCAAGCAAGCTTGCAAAGGAAATCTGCACTACAATGAAGTCTCACTTCCCCCCGGTCAAAAGGGCCATCTGAAAAAAGTGTAAAATCCAGAAAGGCAGGACAGGCCATGGAGAACTGGGAGCCTTGTTATGCTGATGGGCCGGATGTAAATTGCCAACAGCCACTCAGGAGAGGTGTATGGTGTTTCCTGAAACATCTAAAAAACAAAGCAACAGAGCCTAGGGCACTTCCACTTATGGTCCTATAGCTTAGGGAAAATAAAATCAGAAAGACACAGCCACCCCAATGTTTGGGACGGCTCTGTTTACAAGAACCTCGTTTACGGTACAAGTTCAATATCGCAGAAAGTGAAAAATGGATAAAGAAGTTGTGGTACTTACGTACAATGCAATATCACTCAGCAATGAAATCTATGTCATCAGGCCCGTAGCAGCATAATGAGTGGATTCAGGTATGATGATTCTAACTGAAATAAGTCACACAGAAAAAGAAACATCATAAGATATCACTAATACACGGGATGTAAACTTGGCTACACAGGAACTGGATTACAAAACTGAACAGGGTCTCAAATTTAGAAAACCAACTTATGCTTGCTTAAGGGGAAAGGTGAGTTGGGGTGCTGCATAAAACCAGAGATTGAAATGAGCACAGATAAAGTTCCTTAAGCCAAATATAGAATAGACAAGAACTACTCCTTGCTCAACGAAATGGACTCAACACCCCATATTAAATGCCTAAGAATGTACCTGACTAGTAAGTATCTTAAAACCTATGGATTGCTATGTCTCTGAAAGAAAATCAAGCGTGTGTACAGGGGCATAAACGCAGCAGTGATAGGATTGGAGAGGTTCGGTGAGCAAATGAAGACCCTTTGAAGTCATATTGCATGGTACCCATTCCACGGGTCTCAACTCTCCAGGTTTAAGGGATTCTTCCTTCAGCTAAAACATGCACGTGGAACCCAGAGTATGATCAACCGTGTGATCGGGAGACGTGTTCCAATATGTCTCAATTCTCGTCCCCTGGTAGTCGGGTGTAACATTCCAGACGCTTTACTAACACTCTCCCGACTTGGAGAGTCAGTGCCTTTAACCTACTGTTTGGCCCATTTGCAATTTCTGAGGAAGATAAACAGGAATAGGGAGAACCAATGAGAGACTAGCTGGAGGTGTCTGGACGGGCAAATTTAACTCTCATTTCCCACCAGGAAGAGGAATTAACCAAAGGCTCAGCGTGCCGTGCCGGAACCAGATTAGGGCCTGAAGCAATCCTGCGGTGTTGCGGCCAGCTCACAAGAAAGCGAGTTGAAGAAAGGAGCTCAGGGGCAGTGTAATTCACAAACCTGCAGAGTTATAAATGACAGCTATCATCCAAAAATATACTGAAGTAAGGCTGCCAAGAGGACTTGAAAGCGGGGCAGAATTGCAGGAAACCGATTTCAGGAGGTAGACTGGAATTGCATTTAAAGCATAGGAAAAGAGGCAGAACGTCCACAATGATGCACTTGGCCAAAAAGGGCGTATGCGTTTTTTCCTGAATATATTCAGGAAAAAACGCATACGCCCTTTTTGGCCAACCAAGCAAGCTTGCAAAGGAAATCTGCACTACAATGAAGTCTCACTTCCCCCCGGTCAAAAGAGCCATCTGAAAAAAGTGTAAAATCCAGAAAGGCAGGACAGGCCATGGAGAACTGGGAGCCTTGTTATGCTGATGGGCGGGATGTAAATTGCCAACAGCCACTTGGGAGAAGTGTATGGTGTTTCCTGAAACATCTAAAAAACAAAGCAACAGAACCTAAGGCACTTCCACTTATGGTCCTATAGCTTAGGGAAAAAAAATCAAGAAGACACAGCCACCCCAAAGTTTGGGACGGCTCTGTTTACAAGAAGCTCGTTTACGGTACAAGTTCAATAGCGCAGAAAGTGAAATATGGATAAAGAAGTTGTGGTACTTACGTACAATGCAATATCACTCAGCAATGAAATCTATGTCATCAGGCCCGTAGCAGTATAATGAATGGATTCAGGTATGATGATTCTAACTGAAATAAGTCACACAGAAAAAGAAACATCATAAGATATCACTAATACACGGAATGTAAACTTGGCTACACAGGAACTGGATTACAAATCAGAACAGGGTCTCAAATTTAGAAAACCAACTTATGCTTGCTTAAGCGAAAAAGTGAGTTGGGGTGCTGCATAAAACCAGAGATTGAAATGAGCACAGATAAAGTTCCTTAAGCCAAATATGGAATAGACAAGAGCTACTCCTTGCTCAACGAAATGGACTCAACACCCCATATTAAACGCCTAAGAATGTACCTGACTAGTAAGTATCTTAAAACCTATGGATTGCTATGTCTCTGAAAGAAAATCAAGCATGTGTACAGGGGCATAAACGCAGCACTGATAGGATTGGAGAGGTTCGTGAGCAAATGAAGACCCTTTGAAGTCATATTGCATGGTACCCATTCCACGGGTCTCAACTCTCCTGGTTTAAGGGATTCTTCCTTCAGCTAAAACATGCACGTGGAACCCAGAGTATGATCAACCATGGGATCGGGAGACGTGTTCCAATATGCCTCAGTTCTCGTCCCCTGGTACTCGGGTGCAACATTCCAGACGCTTTACTAACACTCTCCGGACTTGGAGAGTCAGTGCCTTTAACCTCCTGTTTGGCCCATTTGCAATTTCTGCGGAAGATGAACAGGAATAGGGAGAACCAATGAGAGACTAGCTGGAGGTGTCTGGACGGGCAAATTTAACTCTCATTTCCCACCAGGAAGAGGAATTAACCAAAGGCTCAGCGTGCCGTCCCAGAACCAGATTAGGGCCTGAAGCAATCCTGCGGTGTTGCGGCCAGCTCACAAGAAAGCAAGTTGAAGAAAGGAGCTCAGGGGCACTGTAATTCACAAACCTGCAGAGTTATAAATGACAGCTATCGTCCAAAAATATACTGAAGTAAGGCTGCCAAGAGGACTTGAAAGCGGGGCAGAATTGCAGGAAACCTATTTCAGGAGGTAGACTGGAATTGCATTTAAAGCATAGGAAAAGAGGCAGAACGTCCACAATGATGCACTTGGCCAAAAAGGGCGTATGCGTTTTTTCCTGAATATATTCAGGAAAAAACGCATACGCCCTTTTTGGCCAACCAAGCAAGCTTGCAAAGGAAATCTGCACTACAATGAAGTCTCACTTCCCCCCGGTCAAAAGGGCCATCTGAAAAAAGTGTAAAATCCAGAAAGGCAGGACAGGCCATGGAGAACTGGGAGCCTTGTTATGCTGATGGGCGGGATGTAAATTGCCAACAGCCACTCGGGAGAGGTGTATGGTGTTTCCTGAAACATCTAAAAAACAAAGCAACAGAGCCTAGGGCACTTCCACTTATGGTCCTATAGCTTAGGGAAATTAAAATCAAAAAGACACAGCCACCCAAATGTTTGGGACGGCTCTGTTTACAAGAACCTCGTTTACGGTACAAGTTCAATATCGCAGAAAGTGAAAAATGGATAAAGAAGTTGTGGTACTTACGTACAATGCAATATCACTCAGCAATGAAATCTATGTCATCAGGCCCGTAGCAGCATAATGAGTGGATTCAGGTATGATGATTCTAACTGAAATAAGTCACACAGAAAAAGAAACATCATAAGATATCACTAATACACGGGATGTAAACTTGGCTACACAGGAACTGGATTACAAAACTGAACAGGGTCTCAAATTTAGAAAACCAACTTATGCTTGCTTAAGGGGAAAGGTGAGTTGGGGTGCTGCATAAAATCAGAGATTGAAATGAGCACAGATAAAGTTCCTTAAGCCAAATATAGAATACACAAGAACTACTCCTTGCTCAACGAAATGGACTCAACACCCCATATTAAACGCCTAAGAATGTACCTGACTAGTAAGAATTTTAAAACCTATGGATAGCTATGTCTCCGAAAGAAAATCAAGCGTGTGTACAGGGGCATAAACGCAGCAGTGATAGGATTGGAGAGGTTCGGTGAGCAAATGAAGACCCTTTGAAGTCATATTGCATGGTACCCATTCCACGGGTCTCAACTCTCCAGGTTTAAGGGATTCTTCCTTCAGCTAAAACATGCACGTGGAACCCAGAGTATGACCAACCGTGTGATCGGGAGACGTGTTCCAATATGTCTCAATTCTCGTCCCCTGGTACTCGGGTGTAACATTCCAGACGCTTTACTAACACTCTCCCGACTTGGAGAGTCAGTGCCTTTAACCTCCTGTTTGGCCCATTTGCAATTTCTGAGGAAGATGAACAGGAATAGGGAGAACCAATGAGAGACTAGCTGGAGGTGTCTGGACGGGCAAATTTAACTCTCATTTCCCACCAGGAAGAGGAATTAACCAAAGGCTCAGCGTGCCATGCCGGAACCAGATTAGGGCCTGAAGCAATCCTGCGGTGTTGCGGCCAGCTCACAAGAAAGCGAGTTGAAGAAAGGAGCTCAGGGGCACTGTAATTCACAAACCTGCAGAGTTATAAATGACAGCTATCATCCAAAAATATACTGAAGTAAGGCTGCCAAGAGGACTTGAAAGCGGGGCAGAATTGCAGGAAACCGATTTCAGGAGGTAGACTGGAATTGTATTTAAAGCATAGGAAAAGAGGCAGAACGTCCACAATGATGCACTTGGCCAAAAAGGGCGTATGCGTTTTTTCCTGAATATATTCAGGAAAAAACGCATACGCCCTTTTTGGCCAACCAAGCAAGCTTGCAAAGGAAATCTGCACTACAATGAAGTCTCACTTCCCCCCGGTCAAAAGGGCCATCTGAAAAAAGTGTAAAATCCAGAAAGGCAGGACAGGCCATGGAGAACTGGGAGCCTTGTTATGCTGATGGGCGGGATGTAAATTGCCAACAGCCACTCGGGAGAGGTGTATGGTGTTTCCTGAAACATCTAAAAAACAAAGCAACAGAGCCTAGGGCACTTCCACTTATGGTCCTATAGCTTAGGGAAATTAAAATCAAAAAGACACAGCCACCCCAAAGTTTGGGACGGCTCTGTTTACAAGAACATCGTTTACGGTACAAGTTGAATATCACAGAAAGTGAAAAATGGATAAAGAAGTTGTGGTACTTACGTACAATGCAATATCACTCAGCAATGAAATCTATGTCATCAGGCCCGTAGCAGCATAATGAGTGGATTCAGGTATGATGATTCTAACTGAAATAAGTCACACAGAAAAAGAAACATCATAAGATATCACTAATACACCGAATGTAAACTTGGCTACACAGGAACTGGATTACAAAACAGAACAGGGTCTCAAATTTAGAAAACCAACTTATGCTTGCTTAAGGGGAAAGGTGAGTTGGGGTGCTGCATAAAACCAGAGATTGAAATGAGCACAGATAAAGTTCCTTAAGCCAAATATGGAATAGACAAGAACTACTCCTTGCTCAACGAAATGGACTCAACACCCCATATTAAATGCCTAAGAATGTACCTGACTAGTAAGTATCTTAAAACCTATGGATTGCTATGTCTCTGAAAGAAAATCAAGCGTGTGTACAGGGGCATAAACGCAGCAGTGATAGGATTGGAGAGGTTCGGTGAGCAAATGAAGACCCTTTGAAGTCATATTGCATGGTACCCATTCCACGGGTCTCAACTCTCCAGGTTTAAGGGATTCTTCCTTCAGCTAAAACATGCACGTGGAACCCAGAGTATGATCAACCGTGTGATCGGGAGACGTGTTCCAATATGTCTCAATTCTCGTCCCCTGGTACTCGGGTGTAACATTCCAGACGCTTTACTAACACTCTCCCGACTTGGAGAGTCAGTGCCTTTAACCTCCTGTTTGGCCCATTTGCAATTTCTGAGGAAGATGAACAGGAATAGGGAGAAACAATGAGAGACTAGCTGGAGGTGTCTGGACGGGCAAATTTAACTCTCATTTCCCATCAGGAAGAGGAATTAACCAAAGGCTCAGCGTGCCATGCCGGAACCAGATTAGGGCCTGAAGCAATTCTGCGGTGTTGCGGCCAGCTCACAAGAAAGCGAGTTGAAGAAAGGAGCTCAGGGGCACTGTAATTCACAAACCTGCAGCGTTATAAATGACAGCTATCGTCCAAAAATATACTGAAGTAAGGCTGCCAAGAGGACTTGAAAGCGGGGCAGAATTGCAGGAAACCTATTTCAGGAGGTAGACTGGAATTGCATTTAAAGCATAGGAAAAGAGGCAGAACGTCCACAATGATGCACTTGGCCAAAAAGGGCGTATGCGTTTTTTCCTGATTCAGGAAAAAACGCATACGCCCTTTTTGGCCAACCAAGCAAGCTTGCAAAGGAAATCTGCACTACAATGAAGTCTCACTTCCCCCCGGTCAAAAGGGCCATCTGAAAAAAGTGTAAAATCCAGAAAGGCAGGACAGGCCATGGAGAACTGGGAGCCTTGTTATGCTGATGGGCGGGATGTAAATTGCCAAGAGCCACTCGGGAGAGGTGTATGGTGTTTCCTGAAACATCTAAAAAACAAAGCAACAGAGCCTAGGGCACTTCCACTTATGGTCCTATAGCTTAGGGAAATTAAAATCAAAAAGACACAGCTACCCCAAAGTTTGGGACGGCTCTGTTTACAAGAACATCGTTTACGGTACAAGTTCAATATCACAGAAAGTGAAAAATGGATAAAGAAGTTGTGGTACTTACGTACAATGCAATATCACTCAGCAATGAAATCTATGTCATCAGGCCCGTAGCAGCATAATGAGTGGATTCAGGTATGATGATTCTAACTGAAATAAGTCACACAGAAAAAGAAACATCATAAGATATCACTAATACACCGAATGTAAACTTGGCTACACAGGAACTGGATTACAAAACAGAACAGGGTCTCAAATTTAGAAAACCAACTTATGCTTGCTTAAGGGGAAAGGTGAGTTGGGGTGCTGCATCAAACCAGAGATTGAAATGAGCACAGATAAAGTTCCTTAAGCCAAATATGGAATAGACAAGAACTACTCCTTGCTCAACGAAATGGACTCAACACCCCATATTAAACGCCTAAGAATGTACCTGACTAGTAAGTATCTTAAAACCTATGGATTGCTATGTCTCTGAAAGAAAATCAAGCGTGTGTACAGGGGCATAAACGCAGCAGTGATAGGATTGGAGAGGTTCGGTGAGCAAATGAAGACCCTTTGAAGTCATATTGCATGGTACCCATTCCACGGGTCTCAACTCTCCAGGTTTAAGGGATTCTTCCTTCAGCTAAAACATGCACGTGGAACCCAGAGTATGATCAACCGTGTGATCGGGAGACGTGTTCCAATATGTCTCAATTCTCGTCCCCTGGTACTCGGGTGTAACATTCCAGACGCTTTACTAACACTCTCCCGACTTGGAGAGTCAGTGCCTTTAACCTCCTGTTTGGCCCATTTGCAATTTCTGAGGAAGATGAACAGGAATAGGGAGAACCAATGAGAGACTAGGTGGAGGTGTCTGGACGGGCAAATTTAACTCTCATTTCCCACCAGGAAGAGGAATTAACCAAAGGCTCAGCGTGCCGTGCCGGAACCAGATTAGGGCCTGAAGCAATCCTGCGGTGTTGCGGCCAGCTCACAAGAAAGCGAGTTGAAGAAAGGAGCTCAGGGGCACTGTAATTCACAAACCTGCAGAGTTATAAATGACAGCTATCGTCCAAAAATATACTGAAGTAAGGCTGCCAAGAGGACTTGAAAGCGGGGCAGAATTGCAGGAAACCGATTTCAGGAGGTAGACTGGAATTGCATTTAAAGCATAGGAAAAGAGGCAGAACGTCCACAATGATGCACTTGGCCAAAAAGGGCGTATGCGTTTTTTCCTGAATATATTCAGGAAAAAACGCATATGCCCTTTTTGGCCAACCCAGCAAGCTTGCAAAGGAAATCTGCACTACAATGAAGTCTCACTTCCCCCTGGTCAAAAGGGCCATCTGAAAAAAGTGTAAAATCCAGAAAGGCAGGACAGGCCATGGAGAACTGGGAGCCTTGTTATGCTGATTGGCGGGATGTAAATTGCCAACAGCCACTCGGGAGAGGTGTATAGTGTTTCCTGAAACATCTAAAAAACAAAGCAACACAGCCTAGGGCACTTCCACTTATGGTCCTGTAGCTTGGGAAATTAAAATCAAAAAGACACAGCCACCCCAAAGTTTGGGACGGCTCTGTTTACAAGAACCTCGTTTACGGTACAAGTTCAATATCGCAGAAAGTGAAAAATGGATAAAGAAGTTCTGGTACTTACGTACAATGCAATATCACTCAGCAATGAAATCTATGTCATCAGGCCCGTAGCAGCATAATGAGTGGATTCAGGTATGATGATTCTAACTGAAATAAGTCACACAGAAAAAGAAACATCATAAGATATCATTAATACACGGAATGTAAACTTGGCTACACAGGAACTGGATTACAAAACAGAACAGTGTCTCAAATTTAGGAAACCAACTTATGCTTGCTTAAGGGGAAAGGTGAGTTGGGGTGCTGCATCAAACCAGAGATTGAAATGAGCACAGATAAAGTTCCTTAAGCCAAATATGGAATAGACAAGAACTACTCCTTGCTCAACGAAATGGACTCAACACCCCATATTAAACGCCTAAGAATGTACCTGACTAGTAAGTATCTTAAAACCTATGGATTGCTATGTCTCTGAAAGAAAATCAAGCGTGTGTACAGGGGCATAAACGCAGCAGTGATAGGATTGGAGAGGTTCGGTGAGCAAATGAAGACCCTTTGAAGTCATATTGCATGGTACCCATTCCACGGGTCTCAACTCTCCAGGTTTAAGGGATTTTTCCTTCAGCTAAAACATGCACGTGGAACCCAGAGTATGATCAACCGTGTGATCGGGAGACGTGTTCCAATATGTCTCAGTTCTCGTCCCCTGGTACTCGGGTGCAACATTCCAGACGCTTTACTAACACTCTCCCGACTTGGAGAGTCAGTGCCTTTAACCTCCTGTTTGGCCCAGTTTGCAATTTCTGCGGAAGATGAACAGGAATAGGGAGAACCAAAGAGAGACTAGCTGGAGGTGTCTGGACGGGCAAATTTAACTCTCATTTCCCACCAGGAAGAGGAATTAACCAAAGGCTCAGCGTGCCGTGCCGGAACCAGATTAGGGCCTGAAGCAATCCTGTGGTGTTGCGGCCAGCTCACAAGAAAGCGAGTTGAAGAAAGGAGCTCAGGGGCACTGTAATTCACAAACCTGCAGAGTTATAAATGACAGCTATCGTCCAAAAATATACTGAAGTAAGGCTGCCAAGAGGACTTGAAAGCGGGGCAGAATTGCAGGAAACCGATTTCAGGAGGTAGACTGGAATTGCATTTAAAGCATAGGAAAAGAGGCAGAACGTCCACAATGATGTACTTGGCCAAAAAGGGCGTATGCGTTTTTTCCTGAATATATTCAGGAAAAAACGCATACGCCCTTTTTGGCCAACCAAGCAAGCTTGCAAAGGAAATCTGCACTACAATGAAGTCTCACTTCCCCCCGGTCAAAAGGGCCATCTGAAAAAAGTGTAAAATCCAGAAAGGCAGGACAGGCCATGGAGAACTGGGAGCCTTGTTATGCTGATGGGCGGGATGTAAATTGCCAACAGCCAGTCGGGAGAGGTGTATGGTGTTTCCTGAAACATCTAAAAAACAAAGCAACAGAGCCTAGGGCACTTCCACTTATGGTCCTATAGCTTAGGGAAATTAAAATCAAAAAGACACAGCCACCCCAAAGTTTGGGACGGCTCTGTTTACAAGAACATCGTTTACGGTACAAGTTCAATATCACAGAAAGTGAAAAATGGATAAAGAAGTTGTGGTACTTACGTACAATGCAATATCACTCAGCAATGAAATCTATGTCATCAGGCCCGTAGCAGCATAATGAGTGGATTCAGGTATGATGATTCTAACTGAAATAAGTCACACAGAAAAAGAAACATCATAAGATATCACTAATACACCGAATGTAAACTTGGCTACACAGGAACTGGATTACAAAACAGAACAGGGTCTCAAATTTAGAAAACCAACTTATGCTTGCTTAAGGGGAAAGGTGAGTTGGGGTGCTGCATCAAACCAGAGATTGAAATGAGCACAGATAAAGTTCCTTAAGCCAAATATGGAATAGACAAGAACTACTCCTTGCTCAACGAAATGGACTCAACACCCCATATTAAACGCCTAAGAATGTACCTGACTAGTAAGTATCTTAAAACCTATGGATTGCTATGTCTCTGAAAGAAAATCAAGCGTGTGTACAGGGGCATAAACGCAGCAGTGATAGGATTGGAGAGGTTCGGTGAGCAAATGAAGACCCTTTGAAGTCATATTGCATGGTACCCATTCCACGGGTCTCAACTCTCCAGGTTTAAGGGATTCTTCCTTCAGCTAAAACATGCACGTGGAACCCAGAGTATGATCAACCGAGTGATCGGGAGACGTGTGCAAATATGTCTCAATTCTCGTCCCCTGGTACTCGAGTGTAACATTCCAGACGCTTTACAAACACTCTCCCGACTTGGAGAGTCAGTGCCTTTAACCTCCTGTTTGGCCCATTTGCAATTTCTGCGGAAGATGAACAGGAATAGGGAGAACCAATGAGAGACTAGCTGGAGGTGTCTGGACGGGCAAATTTAACTCTCATTTCCCACCAGGAAGAGGAATTAACCAAAGGCTCAGCGTGCCGTGCCGGAACCAGATTAGGGCCTGAAGCAATCCTGCGGTGTTGCGGCCAGCTCACAAGAAAGCGAGTTGAAGAAAGGAGCTCAGGGGCACTGTAATTCACAAACCTGCAGACTTATAAATGACAGCTATCGTCCAAAAATATACTGAAGTAAGGCTGCCAAGAGGACTTGAAAGCGGGGCAGAATTGCAGGAAACCGATTTCAGGAGGTAGACTGGAATTGCATTTAAAGCATAGGAAAAGAGGCAGAACGTCCACAATGATGCACTTGGCCAAAAAGGGCGTATGCGTTTTTTCCTGAATATATTCAGGAAAAAACGCATACGCCCTTTTTGGCCAACCAAGCAAGCTTGCAAAGGAAATCTGCACTACAATGAAGTCTCACTTCCCCCCGGTCAAAAGGGCCATCTGAAAAAAGTGTAAAATCCAGAAAGGCAGGACAGGCCATGGAGAACTGGGAGCCTTGTTATGCTGATGGGCGGGATGTAAATTGCCAACAGCCACTCGGGAGAGGTGTATGGTGTTTCCTGAAACATCTAAAAAACAAAGCAACAGAGCCTAGGGCACTTCCACTTATGGTCCTATAGCTTAGGGAAATTAAAATCAAAAAGACACAGGCACCCCAAAGTTTGGGACGGCTCTGTTTACAAGAACCTCGTTTACGGTACAAGTTCAATATCGCAGAAAGTGAAAAATGGATAAAGAAGTTGTGGTACTTACGTACAATGCAATATCACTCAGCAATGAAATCTATGTCATCAGGCCCGTAGCAGCATAATGAGTGGATTCAGGTATGATGATTCTAACTGAAATAAGTCACACAGAAAAAGAAACATCATAAGATATCACTAATACACGGGATGTAAACTTGGCTACACAGGAACTGGATTACAAAACAGAACAGGGTCTCAAATTTAGAAAACCAACTTATGCTTGCTTAAGGGGAAAGGTGAGTTGGGGTGCTGCATCAAACCAGAGATTGAAATGAGCACAGATAAAGTTCCTTAAGCCAAATATAGAATAGACAAGAACTACTCCTTGCTCAACGAAATGGACTCAACACCCCATATTAAACGCCTAAGAATGTACCTGACTAGTAAGAATTTTCAAACCTATGGATTGCTATGTCTCCGAAACAAAATCAAGCGTGTGTACAGGGGCATAAACGCAGCAGTGATAGGATTGGAGAGGTTCGGTGAGCAAATGAAGACCCTTTGAAGTCATATTGCATGGTACCCATTCCACGGGTCTCAACTCTCCAGGTTTAAGGGATTCTTCCTTCAGCTAAAACATGCACGTGGAACCCAGAGTATGATCAACCGTGTGATCGGGAGACGTGTTCCAATATGTCTCAATTCTCGTCCCCTGGTACTCGGGTGTAACATTCCAGATGCTTAACTAACACTCTCCCGACTTGGAGAGTCACTGCCTTTAACCTCCTGTTTGGCCCATTTGCAATTTCTGAGGAAGATGAACAGGAATAGGAAGAACCAATGAGAGACTAGGTGGAGGTGTCTGGACGGGCAAATTTAACTCTCATTTCCCACCAGGAAGAGGAATTAACCAAAGGCTCAGCGTGCTGTGCCGGAACCAGATTAGGGCCTGAAGCAATCCTGCGGTGTTGCGGCCAGCTCACAAGAAAGCGAGTTGAAGAAAGGAGCTCAGGGGCACTGTAATTCACAAACCTGCAGAGTTATAAATGACAGCTATCGTCCAAAAATATACTGAAGTAAGGCTGCCAAGAGGACTTGAAAGCGGGGCAGAATTGCAGGAAACCGATTTCAGGAGGTAGACTGGAATTGCATTTAAAGCATAGGAAAAGAGGCAGAACGTCCACAATGATGCACTTGGCCAAAAAGGGCGTATGCGTTTTTTCCTGAATATATTCAGGAAAAAACGCATACGCCCTTTTTGGCCAACCAAGCAAGCTTGCAAAGGAAATCTGCACTACAATGAAGTCTCACTTCCCCCCGGTCAAAAGGGCCATCTGAAAAAAGTGTAAAATCCAGAAAGGCAGGACAGGCCATGGAGAACTGGGAGCCTTGTTATGCTGATGGGCGGGATGTAAATTGCCAACAGCCACTCGGGAGAGGTGTATGGTGTTTCCTGAAACATCTAAAAAACAAAGCAACAGAGCCTAGGGCACTTCCACTTATGGTCCTGTAGCTTGGGAAATTAAAATCAGAAAGACACAGCCACCCCAAAGTTTGGGACGGCTCTGTTTACAAGAACCTCGTTTACGGTACAAGTTCAATATCGCAGAAAGTGAAAAATGGATAAAGAAGTTGTGGTACTTACGTACAATGCAATATCACTCAGCAATGAAATCTATGTCATCAGGCCCATAGCAGCATAATGAGTGGATTCAGGTATGATGATTCTAACTGAAATAAGTATCACAGAAAAAGAAACATCATAAGATATCACTAATACACGGAATGTAAACTTGGCTACACAGGAACTGGATTACAAAACAGAACAGGGTCTCAAATTTAGAAAACCAACTTATGCTTGCTTAAGGGGAAAGGTGAGTTGGGGTGCTGCATAAAACCAGAGATTGAAATGAGCACAGATAAAGTTCCTTAAGCCAAATATGGAATAGACAAGAACTACTCCTTGCTCAACGAAATGGACTCAACAGCCCATATTAAACGCCTAAGAATGTACCTGACTAGTAAGTATCTTAAAACCTATGGATTGCTATGTCTCTGAAAGAGAATCAAGCGTGTGTACAGGGGCATAAACGCAGCAGTGATAGGATTGGAGAGGTTCGGTGAGCAAATGAAGACCCTTTGAAGTCATATTGCTTGGTACCCATTCCACGGGTCTCAACTCTCCAGGTTTAAGGGATTCTTCCTTCAGGTAAAACATGCACGTGGAACCCAGAGTATGATCAACCGTGTGATCGGGAGACGTGTTCCAATATGTCTCAATTCTCGTCCCCTGGTACTCGGGTGTAACATTCCAGACGCTTTACAAACACTCTCCCGACTTGGAGAGTCAGTGCCTTTAACCTCCTGTTTGGCCCATTTGCAATTTCTGCGGAAGATGAACAGGAATAGGGAGAACCAATGAGAGACTAGCTGGAGGTGTCTGGACGGGCAAATTTAACTCTCATTTCCCACCAGGAAGAGGAATTAACCAAAGGCTCAGCGTGCCGTGCCGGAACCAGATTAGGGCCTGAAGCAATCCTGCGGTGTTGCGGCCAGCTCACAAGAAAGCGAGTTGAAGAAAGGAGCTCAGGGGCACTGTAATTCACAAACCTGCAGAGTTATAAATGACAGCTATCGTCCAAAAATATACTGAAGTAAGGCTGCCAAGAGGACTTGAAAGCGGGGCAGAATTGCAGGAAACCGATTTCAGGAGGTAGACTGGAATTGCATTTAAAGCATAGGAAAAGAGGCAGAACGTCCACAATGATGCACTTGGCCAAAAAGGGCGTATGCGTTTTTTCCTGAATATATTCAGGAAAAAACGCATACGCCCTTTTTGGCCAACCAAGCAAGCTTGCAAAGGAAATCTGCACTACAATGAAGTCTCACTTCCCCCCGGTCAAAAGGGCCATCTGAAAAAAGTGTAAAATCCAGAAAGGCAGGACAGGCCATGGAGAACTGGGAGCCTTGTTATGCTGATGGGCGGGATGTAAATTGCCAACAGCCACTCGGGAGAGGTGTATAGTGTTTCCTGAAACATCTAAAAAACAAAGCAACACAGCCTAGGGCACTTCCACTTATGGTCCTATAGCTTAGGGAAATTAAAATCAAAAAGACACAGCCACCCCAAAGTTTGGGACGGCTCTGTTTACAAGAACCTCGTTTACGGTACAAGTTCAATATCGCAGAAAGTGAAAAATGGATAAAGAAGTTGTGGTACTTACGTACAATGCAATATCACTCAGCAATGAAATCTATGTCATCAGGCCCGTAGCAGCATAATGAGTGGATTCAGGTATGATGATTCTAACTGAAATAAGTCACACAGAAAAAGAAACATCATAAGATATCATTAATACACGGAATGTAAACTTGGCTACACAGGAACTGGATTACAAAACAGAACAGGGTCTCAAATTTAGGAAACCAACTTATGCTTGCTTAAGGGGAAAGGTGAGTTGGGGTGCTGCATAAAACCAGAGATTGAAATGAGCACAGATAAAGTTCCTTAAGCCAAATATGGAATAGACAAGAACTACTACTTGCTCAACGAAATGGACTCAACACCCCATATTAAACGCCTAAGAATGTACCTGACTAGTAAGTATCTTAAAACCTATGGATTGCTATGTCTCTGAAAGAAAATCAAGCGTGTGTACAGGGGCATAAACGCAGCAGTGATAGGATTGGAGAGGTTCGGTGAGCAAATGAAGACCCTTTGAAGTCATATTGCTTGGTACCCATTCCACGGGTCTCAACTCTCCAGGTTTAAGGGATTCTTCCTTCAGCTAAAACATGCACGTGGAACCCAGAGTATGATCAACCGTGTGATCGGGAGACGTGTTCCAATATGTCTCAATTCTCGTCCCCTGGTACTCGGGTGTAACATTCCAGACGCTTTACAAACACTCTCCCGACTTGGAGAGTCAGTGCCTTTAACCTCCTGTTTGGCCCATTTGCAATTTCTGCGGAAGATGAACAGGAATAGGGAGAACCAATGAGAGACTAGCTGGAGGTGTCTGGACGGGCAAATTTAACTCTCATTTCCCACCAGGAAGAGGAATTAACCAAAGGCTCAGCGTGCCGTGCCGGAACCAGATTAGGGCCTGAAGCAATCCTGCGGTGTTGCGGCCAGCTCACAAGAAAGCGAGTTGAAGAAAGGAGCTCAGGGGCACTGTAATTCACAAACCTGCAGAGTTATAAATGACAGCTATCGTCCAAAAATATACTGAAGTAAGGCTGCCAAGAGGACTTGAAAGCGGGGCAGAATTGCAGGAAACCGATTTCAGGAGGTAGACTGGAATTGCATTTAAAGCATAGGAAAAGAGGCAGAACGTCCACAATGATGCACTTGGCCAAAAAGGGCGTATGCGTTTTTTCCTGAATATATTCAGGAAAAAACGCATACGCCCTTTTTGGCCAACCAAGCAAGCTTGCAAAGGAAATCTGCACTACAATGAAGTCTCACTTCCCCCCGGTCAAAAGGGCCATCTGAAAAAAGTGTAAAATCCAGAAAGGCAGGACAGGCCATGGAGAACTGGGAGCCTTGTTATGCTGATGGGCGGGATGTAAATTGCCAACAGCCACTCGGGAGAGGTGTATGGTGTTTCCTGAAACATCTAAAAAACAAAGCAACAGAGCCTAGGGCACTTCCACTTATGGTCCTGTAGCTTGGGAAATTAAAATCAGAAAGACACAGCCACCCCAAAGTTTGGGACGGCTCTGTTTACAAGAACCTCGTTTACGGTACAAGTTCAATAGCGCAGAAAGTGAAAAATGGATAAAGAAGTTGTGGTACTTACGTACAATGCAATATCACTCAGCAATGAAATCTATGTCATCAGGCCCATAGCAGCATAATGAGTGGATTCAGGTATGATGATTCTAACTGAAATAAGTATCACAGAAAAAGAAACATCATAAGATATCACTAATACACGGAATGTAAACTTGGCTACACAGGAACTGGATTACAAAACAGAACAGGGTCTCAAATTTAGAAAACCAACTTATGCTTGCTTAAGGGGAAAGGTGAGTTGGGGTGCTGCATAAAACCAGAGATTGAAATGAGCACAGATAAAGTTCCTTAAGCCAAATATGGAATAGACAAGAACTACTCCTTGCTCAACGAAATGGACTCAACACCCCATATTAAACGCCTAAGAATGTACCTGACTAGTAAGTATCTTAAAACCTATGGATTGCTATGTCTCTGAAAGAGAATCAAGCGTGTGTACAGGGGCATAAACGCAGCAGTGATAGGATTGGAGAGGTTCGGTGAGCAAATGAAGACCCTTTGAAGTCATATTGCTTGGTACCCATTCCACGGGTCTCAACTCTCCAGGTTTAAGGGATTCTTCCTTCAGCTAAAACATGCACGTGGAACCCAGAGTATGATCAACCGTGTGATCGGGAGACGTGTTCCAATATGTCTCAATTCTCGTCCCCTGGTACTCGGGTGTAACATTCCAGACGCTTTACAAACACTCTCCCGACTTGGAGAGTCAGTGCCTTTAACCTCCTGTTTGGCCCATTTGCAATTTCTGCGGAAGATGAACAGGAATAGGGAGAACCAATGAGAGACTAGCTGGAGGTGTCTGGACGGGCAAATTTAACTCTCATTTCCCACCAGGAAGAGGAATTAACCAAAGGCTCAGCGTGCCGTGCCGGAACCAGATTAGGGCCTGAAGCAATCCTGCGGTGTTGCGGCCAGCTCACAAGAAAGCGAGTTGAAGAAAGGAGCTCAGGGGCACTGTAATTCACAAACCTGCAGAGTTATAAATGACAGCTATCGTCCAAAAATATACTGAAGTAAGGCTGCCAAGAGGACTTGAAAGCGGGGCAGAATTGCAGGAAACCGATTTCAGGAGGTAGACTGGAATTGCATTTAAAGCATAGGAAAAGAGGCAGAACGTCCACAATGATGCACTTGGCCAAAAAGGGCGTATGCGTTTTTTCCTGAATATATTCAGGAAAAAACGCATACGCCCTTTTTGGCCAACCAAGCAAGCTTGCAAAGGAAATCTGCACTACAATGAAGTCTCACTTCCCCCCGGTCAAAAGGGCCATCTGAAAAAAGTGTAAAATCCAGAAAGGCAGGACAGGCCATGGAGAACTGGGAGCCTTGTTATGCTGATGGGCGGGATGTAAATTGCCAACAGCCACTCGGGAGAGGTGTATGGTGTTTCCTGAAACATCTAAAAAACAAAGCAACAGAGCCTAGGGCACTTCCACTTATGGTCCTGTAGCTTGGGAAATTAAAATCAGAAAGACACAGCCACCCCAAAGTTTGGGACGGCTCTGTTTACAAGAACCTCGTTTACGGTACAAGTTCAATATCGCAGAAAGTGAAAAATGGATAAAGAAGTTGTGGTACTTACGTACAATGCAATATCACTCAGCAATGAAATCTATGTCATCAGGCCCGTAGCAGCATAATGAGTGGATTCAGGTATGATGATTCTAACTGAAATAAGTCACACAGAAAAAGAAACATCATAAGATATCACTAATACACCGAATGTAAACTTGGCTACACAGGAACTGGATTACAAAACAGAACAGGGTCTCAAATTTAGAAAACCAACTTATGCTTGCTTAAGGGGAAAGGTGAGTTGGGGTGCTGCATCAAACCAGAGATTGAAATGAGCACAGATAAAGTTCCTTAAGCCAAATATGGAATAGACAAGAACTACTCCTTGCTCAACGAAATGGACTCAACACCCCATATTAAACGCCTAAGAATGTACCTGACTAGTAAGTATCTTAAAACCTATGGATTGCTATGTCTCTGAAAGAAAATCAAGCGTGTGTACAGGGGCATAAACGCAGCAGTGATAGGATTGGAGAGGTTCGGTGAGCAAATGAAGACCCTTTGAAGTCATATTGCATGGTACCCATTCCACGGGTCTCAACTCTCCAGGTTTAAGGGATTCTTCCTTCAGCTAAAACATGCACGTGGAACCCAGAGTATGATCAACCGAGTGATCGGGAGACGTGTGCAAATATGTCTCAATTCTCGTCCCCTGGTACTCGAGTGTAACATTCCAGACGCTTTACAAACACTCTCCCGACTTGGAGAGTCAGTGCCTTTAACCTCCTGTTTGGCCCATTTGCAATTTCTGCGGAAGATGAACAGGAATAGGGAGAACCAATGAGAGACTAGCTGGAGGTGTCTGGACGGGCAAATTTAACTCTCATTTCCCACCAGGAAGAGGAATTAACCAAAGGCTCAGCGTGCCGTGCCGGAACCAGATTAGGGCCTGAAGCAATCCTGCGGTGTTGCGGCCAGCTCACAAGAAAGCGAGTTGAAGAAAGGAGCTCAGGGGCACTGTAATTCACAAACCTGCAGACTTATAAATGACAGCTATCGTCCAAAAATATACTGAAGTAAGGCTGCCAAGAGGACTTGAAAGCGGGGCAGAATTGCAGGAAACCGATTTCAGGAGGTAGACTGGAATTGCATTTAAAGCATAGGAAAAGAGGCAGAACGTCCACAATGATGCACTTGGCCAAAAAGGGCGTATGCGTTTTTTCCTGAATATATTCAGGAAAAAACGCATACGCCCTTTTTGGCCAACCAAGCAAGCTTGCAAAGGAAATCTGCACTACAATGAAGTCTCACTTCCCCCCGGTCAAAAGGGCCATCTGAAAAAAGTGTAAAATCCAGAAAGGCAGGACAGGCCATGGAGAACTGGGAGCCTTGTTATGCTGATGGGCGGGATGTAAATTGCCAACAGCCACTCGGGAGAGGTGTATGGTGTTTCCTGAAACATCTAAAAAACAAAGCAACAGAGCCTAGGGCACTTCCACTTATGGTCCTATAGCTTAGGGAAATTAAAATCAAAAAGACACAGGCACCCCAAAGTTTGGGACGGCTCTGTTTACAAGAACCTCGTTTACGGTACAAGTTCAATATCGCAGAAAGTGAAAAATGGATAAAGAAGTTGTGGTACTTACGTACAATGCAATATCACTCAGCAATGAAATCTATGTCATCAGGCCCGTAGCAGCATAATGAGTGGATTCAGGTATGATGATTCTAACTGAAATAAGTCACACAGAAAAAGAAACATCATAAGATATCACTAATACACGGGATGTAAACTTGGCTACACAGGAACTGGATTACAAAACAGAACAGGGTCTCAAATTTAGAAAACCAACTTATGCTTGCTTAAGGGGAAAGGTGAGTTGGGGTGCTGCATCAAACCAGAGATTGAAATGAGCACAGATAAAGTTCCTTAAGCCAAATATAGAATAGACAAGAACTACTCCTTGCTCAACGAAATGGACTCAACACCCCATATTAAACGCCTAAGAATGTACCTGACTAGTAAGAATTTTCAAACCTATGGATTGCTATGTCTCCGAAACAAAATCAAGCGTGTGTACAGGGGCATAAACGCAGCAGTGATAGGATTGGAGAGGTTCGGTGAGCAAATGAAGACCCTTTGAAGTCATATTGCATGGTACCCATTCCACGGGTCTCAACTCTCCAGGTTTAAGGGATTCTTCCTTCAGCTAAAACATGCACGTGGAACCCAGAGTATGATCAACCGTGTGATCGGGAGACGTGTTCCAATATGTCTCAATTCTCGTCCCCTGGTACTCGGGTGTAACATTCCAGATGCTTAACTAACACTCTCCCGACTTGGAGAGTCACTGCCTTTAACCTCCTGTTTGGCCCATTTGCAATTTCTGAGGAAGATGAACAGGAATAGGAAGAACCAATGAGAGACTAGGTGGAGGTGTCTGGACGGGCAAATTTAACTCTCATTTCCCACCAGGAAGAGGAATTAACCAAAGGCTCAGCGTGCTGTGCCGGAACCAGATTAGGGCCTGAAGCAATCCTGCGGTGTTGCGGCCAGCTCACAAGAAAGCGAGTTGAAGAAAGGAGCTCAGGGGCACTGTAATTCACAAACCTGCAGACTTATAAATGACAGCTATCGTCCAAAAATATACTGAAGTAAGGCTGCCAAGAGGACTTGAAAGCGGGGCAGAATTGCAGGAAACCGATTTCAGGAGGTAGACTGGAATTGCATTTAAAGCATAGGAAAAGAGGCAGAACGTCCACAATGATGCACTTGGCCAAAAAGGGCGTATGCGTTTTTTCCTGAATATATTCAGGAAAAAACGCATACGCCCTTTTTGGCCAACCAAGCAAGCTTGCAAAGGAAATCTGCACTACAATGAAGTCTCACTTCCCCCCGGTCAAAAGGGCCATCTGAAAAAAGTGTAAAATCCAGAAAGGCAGGACAGGCCATGGAGAACTGGGAGCCTTGTTATGCTGATGGGCGGGATGTAAATTGCCAACAGCCACTCGGGAGAGGTGTATGGTGTTTCCTGAAACATCTAAAAAACAAAGCAACAGAGCCTAGGGCACTTCCACTTATGGTCCTGTAGCTTGGGAAATTAAAATCAGAAAGACACAGCCACCCCAAAGTTTGGGACGGCTCTGTTTACAAGAACCTCGTTTACGGTACAAGTTCAATATCGCAGAAAGTGAAAAATGGATAAAGAAGTTGTGGTACTTACGTACAATGCAATATCACTCAGCAATGAAATCTATGTCATCAGGCCCATAGCAGCATAATGAGTGGATTCAGGTATGATGATTCTAACTGAAATAAGTATCACAGAAAAAGAAACATCATAAGATATCACTAATACACGGAATGTAAACTTGGCTACACAGGAACTGGATTACAAAACAGAACAGGGTCTCAAATTTAGAAAACCAACTTATGCTTGCTTAAGGGGAAAGGTGAGTTGGGGTGCTGCATAAAACCAGAGATTGAAATGAGCACAGATAAAGTTCCTTAAGCCAAATATGGAATAGACAAGAACTACTCCTTGCTCAACGAAATGGACTCAACAGCCCATATTAAACGCCTAAGAATGTACCTGACTAGTAAGTATCTTAAAACCTATGGATTGCTATGTCTCTGAAAGAGAATCAAGCGTGTGTACAGGGGCATAAACGCAGCAGTGATAGGATTGGAGAGGTTCGGTGAGCAAATGAAGACCCTTTGAAGTCATATTGCTTGGTACCCATTCCACGGGTCTCAACTCTCCAGGTTTAAGGGATTCTTCCTTCAGGTAAAACATGCACGTGGAACCCAGAGTATGATCAACCGTGTGATCGGGAGACGTGTTCCAATATGTCTCAATTCTCGTCCCCTGGTACTCGGGTGTAACATTCCAGACGCTTTACAAACACTCTCCCGACTTGGAGAGTCAGTGCCTTTAACCTCCTGTTTGGCCCATTTGCAATTTCTGCGGAAGATGAACAGGAATAGGGAGAACCAATGAGAGACTAGCTGGAGGTGTCTGGACGGGCAAATTTAACTCTCATTTCCCACCAGGAAGAGGAATTAACCAAAGGCTCAGCGTGCCGTGCCGGAACCAGATTAGGGCCTGAAGCAATCCTGCGGTGTTGCGGCCAGCTCACAAGAAAGCGAGTTGAAGAAAGGAGCTCAGGGGCACTGTAATTCACAAACCTGCAGAGTTATAAATGACAGCTATCGTCCAAAAATATACTGAAGTAAGGCTGCCAAGAGGACTTGAAAGCGGGGCAGAATTGCAGGAAACCGATTTCAGGAGGTAGACTGGAATTGCATTTAAAGCATAGGAAAAGAGGCAGAACGTCCACAATGATGCACTTGGCCAAAAAGGGCGTATGCGTTTTTTCCTGAATATATTCAGGAAAAAACGCATACGCCCTTTTTGGCCAACCAAGCAAGCTTGCAAAGGAAATCTGCACTACAATGAAGTCTCACTTCCCCCCGGTCAAAAGGGCCATCTGAAAAAAGTGTAAAATCCAGAAAGGCAGGACAGGCCATGGAGAACTGGGAGCCTTGTTATGCTGATGGGCGGGATGTAAATTGCCAACAGCCACTCGGGAGAGGTGTATAGTGTTTCCTGAAACATCTAAAAAACAAAGCAACACAGCCTAGGGCACTTCCACTTATGGTCCTATAGCTTAGGGAAATTAAAATCAAAAAGACACAGCCACCCCAAAGTTTGGGACGGCTCTGTTTACAAGAACCTCGTTTACGGTACAAGTTCAATATCGCAGAAAGTGAAAAATGGATAAAGAAGTTGTGGTACTTACGTACAATGCAATATCACTCAGCAATGAAATCTATGTCATCAGGCCCGTAGCAGCATAATGAGTGGATTCAGGTATGATGATTCTAACTGAAATAAGTCACACAGAAAAAGAAACATCATAAGATATCATTAATACACGGAATGTAAACTTGGCTACACAGGAACTGGATTACAAAACAGAACAGGGTCTCAAATTTAGGAAACCAACTTATGCTTGCTTAAGGGGAAAGGTGAGTTGGGGTGCTGCATAAAACCAGAGATTGAAATGAGCACAGATAAAGTTCCTTAAGCCAAATATGGAATAGACAAGAACTACTACTTGCTCAACGAAATGGACTCAACACCCCATATTAAACGCCTAAGAATGTACCTGACTAGTAAGTATCTTAAAACCTATGGATTGCTATGTCTCTGAAAGAAAATCAAGCGTGTGTACAGGGGCATAAACGCAGCAGTGATAGGATTGGAGAGGTTCGGTGAGCAAATGAAGACCCTTTGAAGTCATATTGCTTGGTACCCATTCCACGGGTCTCAACTCTCCAGGTTTAAGGGATTCTTCCTTCAGCTAAAACATGCACGTGGAACCCAGAGTATGATCAACCGTGTGATCGGGAGACGTGTTCCAATATGTCTCAATTCTCGTCCCCTGGTACTCGGGTGTAACATTCCAGACGCTTTACAAACACTCTCCCGACTTGGAGAGTCAGTGCCTTTAACCTCCTGTTTGGCCCATTTGCAATTTCTGCGGAAGATGAACAGGAATAGGGAGAACCAATGAGAGACTAGCTGGAGGTGTCTGGACGGGCAAATTTAACTCTCATTTCCCACCAGGAAGAGGAATTAACCAAAGGCTCAGCGTGCCGTGCCGGAACCAGATTAGGGCCTGAAGCAATCCTGCGGTGTTGCGGCCAGCTCACAAGAAAGCGAGTTGAAGAAAGGAGCTCAGGGGCACTGTAATTCACAAACCTGCAGAGTTATAAATGACAGCTATCGTCCAAAAATATACTGAAGTAAGGCTGCCAAGAGGACTTGAAAGCGGGGCAGAATTGCAGGAAACCGATTTCAGGAGGTAGACTGGAATTGCATTTAAAGCATAGGAAAAGAGGCAGAACGTCCACAATGATGCACTTGGCCAAAAAGGGCGTATGCGTTTTTTCCTGAATATATTCAGGAAAAAACGCATACGCCCTTTTTGGCCAACCAAGCAAGCTTGCAAAGGAAATCTGCACTACAATGAAGTCTCACTTCCCCCCGGTCAAAAGGGCCATCTGAAAAAAGTGTAAAATCCAGAAAGGCAGGACAGGCCATGGAGAACTGGGAGCCTTGTTATGCTGATGGGCGGGATGTAAATTGCCAACAGCCACTCGGGAGAGGTGTATGGTGTTTCCTGAAACATCTAAAAAACAAAGCAACAGAGCCTAGGGCACTTCCACTTATGGTCCTGTAGCTTGGGAAATTAAAATCAGAAAGACACAGCCACCCCAAAGTTTGGGACGGCTCTGTTTACAAGAACCTCGTTTACGGTACAAGTTCAATAGCGCAGAAAGTGAAAAATGGATAAAGAAGTTGTGGTACTTACGTACAATGCAATATCACTCAGCAATGAAATCTATGTCATCAGGCCCATAGCAGCATAATGAGTGGATTCAGGTATGATGATTCTAACTGAAATAAGTATCACAGAAAAAGAAACATCATAAGATATCACTAATACACGGAATGTAAACTTGGCTACACAGGAACTGGATTACAAAACAGAACAGGGTCTCAAATTTAGAAAACCAACTTATGCTTGCTTAAGGGGAAAGGTGAGTTGGGGTGCTGCATAAAACCAGAGATTGAAATGAGCACAGATAAAGTTCCTTAAGCCAAATATGGAATAGACAAGAACTACTCCTTGCTCAACGAAATGGACTCAACACCCCATATTAAACGCCTAAGAATGTACCTGACTAGTAAGTATCTTAAAACCTATGGATTGCTATGTCTCTGAAAGAGAATCAAGCGTGTGTACAGGGGCATAAACGCAGCAGTGATAGGATTGGAGAGGTTCGGTGAGCAAATGAAGACCCTTTGAAGTCATATTGCTTGGTACCCATTCCACGGGTCTCAACTCTCCAGGTTTAAGGGATTCTTCCTTCAGCTAAAACATGCACGTGGAACCCAGAGTATGATCAACCGTGTGATCGGGAGACGTGTTCCAATATGTCTCAATTCTCGTCCCCTGGTACTCGGGTGTAACATTCCAGACGCTTTACAAACACTCTCCCGACTTGGAGAGTCAGTGCCTTTAACCTCCTGTTTGGCCCATTTGCAATTTCTGCGGAAGATGAACAGGAATAGGGAGAACCAATGAGAGACTAGCTGGAGGTGTCTGGACGGGCAAATTTAACTCTCATTTCCCACCAGGAAGAGGAATTAACCAAAGGCTCAGCGTGCCGTGCCGGAACCAGATTAGGGCCTGAAGCAATCCTGCGGTGTTGCGGCCAGCTCACAAGAAAGCGAGTTGAAGAAAGGAGCTCAGGGGCACTGTAATTCACAAACCTGCAGAGTTATAAATGACAGCTATCGTCCAAAAATATACTGAAGTAAGGCTGCCAAGAGGACTTGAAAGCGGGGCAGAATTGCAGGAAACCGATTTCAGGAGGTAGACTGGAATTGCATTTAAAGCATAGGAAAAGAGGCAGAACGTCCACAATGATGCACTTGGCCAAAAAGGGCGTATGCGTTTTTTCCTGAATATATTCAGGAAAAAACGCATACGCCCTTTTTGGCCAACCAAGCAAGCTTGCAAAGGAAATCTGCACTACAATGAAGTCTCACTTCCCCCCGGTCAAAAGGGCCATCTGAAAAAAGTGTAAAATCCAGAAAGGCAGGACAGGCCATGGAGAACTGGGAGCCTTGTTATGCTGATGGGCGGGATGTAAATTGCCAACAGCCACTCGGGAGAGGTGTATGGTGTTTCCTGAAACATCTAAAAAACAAAGCAACAGAGCCTAGGGCACTTCCACTTATGGTCCTGTAGCTTGGGAAATTAAAATCAGAAAGACACAGCCACCCCAAAGTTTGGGACGGCTCTGTTTACAAGAACCTCGTTTACGGTACAAGTTCAATATCGCAGAAAGTGAAAAATGGATAAAGAAGTTGTGGTACTTACGTACAATGCAATATCACTCAGCAATGAAATCTATGTCATCAGGCCCGTAGCAGCATAATGAGTGGATTCAGGTATGATGATTCTAACTGAAATAAGTCACACAGAAAAAGAAACATCATAAGATATCACTAATACACGGAATGTAAACTTGGCTACACAGGAACTGGATTACAAAACAGAACAGGGTCTCAAATTTAGAAAACCAACTTATGCTTGCTTAAGGGGAAAGGTGAGTTGGGGTGCTGCATAAAACCAGAGATTGAAATGAGCACAGATAAAGTTCCTTAAGCCAAATATGGAATAGACAAGAACTACTCCTTGCTCAACGAAATGGACACAACACCCCATATTAAATGCCTAAGAATGTACCTGACTAGTAAGTATCTTAAAACCTATGGATTGCTATGTCTCTGAAAGAAAATCAAGCGTGTGTACAGGGGCATAAACGCAGCAGTGATAGGATTGGAGAGGTTCGGTGAGCAAATGAAGACCCTTTGAAGTCATATTGCATGGTACCCATTCCACGGGTCTCAACTCTCCAGGTTTAAGGGATTCTTCCTTCAGCTAAAACATGCACGTGGAACCCAGAGTATGATCAACCGTGTGATCGGGAGACGTGTTCCAATATGTCTCAATTCTCGTCCCCTGGTACTCGGGTGTAACATTCCAGACGCTTTACTAACACTCTCCCGACTTGGAGAGTCACTGCCTTTAACCTCCTGTTTGGCCCATTTGCAATTTCTGCGGAAGATGAACAGGAATAGGGAGAACCAAAGAGAGACTAGCTGGAGGTGTCTGGACGGGCAAATTTAACTCTCATTTCCCACCAGGAAGAGGAATTAACCAAAGGCTCAGCGTGCCGTGCCGGAACCAGATTAGGGCCTGAAGCAATCCTGCGGTGTTGCGGCCAGCTCACAAGAAAGCGAGTTGAAGAAAGGAGCTCAGGGGCACTGTAATTCACAAACCTGCAGACTTATAAATGACAGCTATCGTCCAAAAATATACTGAAGTAAGGCTGCCAAGAGGACTTGAAAGCGGGGCAGAATTGCAGGAAACCTATTTCAGGAGGTAGACTGGAATTGCATTTAAAGCATAGGAAAAGAGGCAGAACGTCCACAATGATGCACTTGGCCAAAAAGGGCGTATGCGTTTTTTCCTGAATATATTCAGGAAAAAACGCATACGCCCATTTTGGCCAACCAAGCAAGCTTGCAAAGGAAATCTGCACTACAATGAAGTCTCACTTCCCCCCGGTCAAAAGGGCCATCTGAAAAAAGTGTAAAATCCAGAAAGGCAGGACAGGCCATGGAGAACTGGGAGCCTTGTTATGCTGATGGGCGGGATGTAAATTGCCAACAGCCACTCGGGAGAGGTGTATGGTGTTTCCTGAAACATCTAAAAAACAAAGCAACAGAGCCTAGGGCACTTACACTTATGGTCCTATAGCTTAGGGAAATTAAAATCAAAAAAACACAGCCACCCCAAAGTTTGGGACGGCTCTGTTTACAAGAACCTCGTTTACGGTACAAGTTCAATATCACAGAAAGTGAAAAATGGATAAAGAAGTTGTGGTACATACGTTCAATGCAATATCACTCAGCAATGAAATCTATGTCATCAGGCCCGTAGCAGCATAATGAGTGGATTCAGGTATGATGATTCTAACTGAAATAAGTCACACAGAAAAAGAAACATCATAAGATATCACTAATACACGGGATGTAAACTTGGCTACACAGGAACTGGATTACAAAACAGAACAAGGTCTCAAATTTAGAAAACCAACTTATGCTTGCTTAAGGGGAAAGGTGAGTTGGGGTGCTGCATCAAACCAGAGATTGAAATGAGCACAGATAAAGTTCCTTAAGCCAAATATGGAATAGACAAGAACTACTCCTTGCTCAACGAAATGGACTCAACACCCCATATTAAATGCCTAAGAATGTACCTGACTAGTAAGTATCTTAAAACCTATGGATTGCTATGTCTCTGAAAGAAAATCAAGCGTGTGTACAGGGGCATAAACGCAGCAGTGATAGGATTGGAGAGGTTCGGTGAGCAAATGAAGACCCTTTGAAGTCATATTGCATGGTACCCATTCCACGGGTCTCAACTCTCCAGGTTTAAGGGATTCTTCCTTCAGCTAAAACATGCACGTGGAACCTAGAGTATGATCAACCGTGTGATCGGGAGACGTGTTCCAATATGTCTCAATTCTCGTCCCCTGGTACTCGGGTGTAACATTCCAGACGCTTTACTAACACTCTCCCGACGTGGAGAGTCAGTGCCTTTAACCTCCTGTTTGGCCCATTTGCAATTTCTGAGGAAGATGAACAGGAATAGGGAGAAACAATGAGAGACTAGCTGGAGGTGTCTGGACGGGCAAATTTAACTCTCATTTCCCACCAGGAAGAGGAATTAACCAAAGGCTCAGCGTGCCATGCCGGAACCAGATTAGGGCCTGAAGCAATCCTGCGGTGTTGCGGCCAGCTCACAAGAAAGCGAGTTGAAGAAAGGAGCTCAGGGGCACTGTAATTCACAAACCTGCAGAGTTATAAATGACAGCTATCGTCCAAAAATATACTGAAGTAAGGCTGCCAAGAGGACTTGAAAGCGGGGCAGAATTGCAGGAAACCAATTTCAGGAGGTAGACTGGAATTGCATTTAAAGCATAGGAAAAGAGGCAGAACGTCCACAATGATGCACTTGGCCAAAAAGGGCGTATGCGTTTTTTCCTGAATATATTCAGGAAAAAACGCATACGCCCTTTTTGGCCAACCAAGCAAGCTTGCAAAGGAAATCTGCACTACAATGAAGTCTCACTTCCCCCCGGTCAAAAGGGCCATCTGAAAAAAGTGTAAAATCCAGAAAGGCAGGACAGGCCATGGAGAACTGGGAGCCTTGTTATGCTGATGGGCGGGATGTAAATTGCCAACAGCCACTCTGGAGAAGTGTATAGTGTTTCCTGAAACATCTAAAAAACAAAGAAACAGAGCCTAGGGCACTTCCACTTATGGTCCTATAGCTTAGGGAAATTAAAATCAAAAAGACACAGCCACCCCAAAGTTTGGGACGGCTCTGTTTACAAGAACCTCGTTTACGGTACAAGTTCAATATCGCAGAAAGTGAAAAATGGATAAAGAAGTTGTGGTACTTACGTACAATGCAATATCACTCAGCAATGAAATCTATGTCATCAGGCCCGTAGCAGCATAATGAGTGGATTCAGGTATGATGATTCTAACTGAAATAAGTCACACAGAAAAAGAAACATCATAAGATATCATTAATACACGGAATGTAAACTTGGCGACACAGGAACTGGATTACAAAACAGAACAGGGTCTCAAATTTAGGAAACCAACTTATGCTTGCTTAAGGGGAAAGGTGAGTTGGGGTGCTGCATAAAACCAGAGATTGAAATGAGCACAGATAAAGTTCCTTAAGCCAAATATGGAATAGACAAGAACTACTCCTTGCTCAACGAAATGGACTCAACACCCCATATTAAACGCCTAAGAATGTACCTGACTAGTAAGTATCTTAAAACCTATGGATTGCTATGTCTCTGAAAGAAAATCAAGCGTGTGTACAGGGGCATAAACGCAGCAGTGATAGGATTGGAGAGGTTCGGTGAGCAAATGAAGACCCTTTGAAGTCATATTGCATGGTACCCATTCCACGGGTCTCAACTCTCCAGGTTTAAGGGATTCTTCCTTCAGCTAAAACATGCACGTGGAACCCAGAGTATGATCAACCGTGTGATCGGGAGACGTGTTCCAATATGTCTCAATTCTCGTCCCCTGGTACTCGGGTGTAACATTCCAGACGCTTTACTAACACTCTCCCGACTTGGAGAGTCAGTGCCTTTAACCTCCTGTTTGGCCCATTTGCAATTTCTGCGGAAGATGAACAGGAATAGGGAGAACCAATGAGAGACTAGCTGGAGGTGTCTGGACGGGCAAATTTAACTCTCATTTCCCACCAGGAAGAGGAATTAACCAAAGGCTCAGCGTGCCGTGCCGGGACCAGATTAGGGCCTGAAGCAATCCTGCGGTGTTGCGGCCAGCTCACAAGAAAGCGAGTTGAAGAAAGGAGCTCAGGGGCACTGTAATTCACAAACCTGCAGCGTTATAAATGACAGCTATCGTCCAAAAATATACTGAAGTAAGGCTGCCAAGAGGACTTGAAAGCGGGGCAGAATTGCAGGAAACCGATTTCAGGAGGTAGACTGGAATTGCATTTAAAGCATAGGAAAAGAGGCAGAACGTCCACAATGATGCACTTGGCCAAAAAGGGCGTATGCGTTTTTTCCTGAATATATTCAGGAAAAAACGCATACGCCCTTTTTGGCCAACCAAGCAAGCTTGCAAAGGAAATCTGCACTACAATGAAGTCTCACTTCCCCCCGGTCAAAAGAGCCATCTGAAAAAAGTGTAAAATCCAGAAAGGCAGGACAGGCCATGGAGAACTGGGAGCCTTGTTATGCTGATGGGCGGGATGTAAATTGCCAACAGCCACTCGGGAGAGGTGTATGGTGTTTCCTGAAACATCTAAAAAACAAAGCAACAGAGCCTAGGGCACTTCCACTTATGGTCCTGTAGCTTGGGAAATTAAAATCAGAAAGACACAGCCACCCCAAAGTTTGGGACGGCTCTGTTTACAAGAACCTCGTTTACGGTACAAGTTCAATATCGCAGAAAGTGAAAAATGGATAAAGAAGTTGTGGTACTTACGTACAATGCAATATCACTCAGCAATGAAATCTATGTCATCAGGCCCGTAGCAGCATAATGAGTGGATTCAGGTATGATGATTCTAACTGAAATAAGTCACACAGAAAAAGAAACATCATAAGATATCATTAATACACGGAATGTAAACTTGGCTACACAGGAACTGGATTACAAAACAGAAGAGGGTCTCAAATTTAGGAAACCAACTTATGCTTGCTTAAGGGGAAAGGTGAGTTGGGGTGCTGCATAAAACCAGAGACTGAAATGAGCACAGATAAAGTTTCTTAAGCCAAATATGGAACAGACAAGAACTACTCCTTGCTCAGCGAAATGGACTCAACACCCCATATTAAACGCCTAAGAATGTACCTGACTAGTAAGTATCTTAAAACCTATGGATTGCTACGTCTCTGAAAGAAAATCAAGCGTGTGTACAGGGGCATAAACGCAGCAGTGATAGGATTGGAGAGGTTCGGTGAGCAAATGAAGACCCTTTGAAGTCATATTGCATGGTACCCATTCCACGGGTCTCAACTCTCCAGGTTTAAGGGATTCTGTCTTTAGGTAAAACATGCACGTGGAACCCAGAGTATGATCAACAGTGTGATCGGGAGACATGTTCCAATATGTCTCAGTTCTCGTCCCCTGGTACTCAGGTGCAACATTCCAGACGCTTTACTATCACTCTCCCGACTTGGAGAGTCAGTGCCTTTAACCTCCTGTTTGGCCCATTTGCAATTTCTGAGGAAGATGAACAGGAATAGGGAGAACCAATGAGAGACTAGCTGGAGGTGTCTGGACGGGCAAATTTAACTCTCATTTCCCACCAGGAAGAGGAATTAACCAAAGGCTCAGCGTGCCGTGCCGGAACCAGATTAGGGCCTGAAGCAATCCTGCGGTGTTGCGGCCAGCTCACAAGAAAGCAAGTTGAAGAAAGGAGCACAGGGGCACTGTAATTCACAAACCTGCAGAGTTATAAATGACAGCTATCGTCCAAAAATATACTGAAGTAAGGCTGCCAAGAGGACTTGAAAGCGGGGCAGAATTGCAGGAAACCTATTTCAGGAGGTAGACTGGAATTGCATTTAAAGCATAGGAAAAGAGGCAGAACGTCCACAATGATGCACTTGGCCAAAAAGGGCGTATGCGTTTTTTCCTGAATATATTCAGGAAAAAACGCATACGCCCATTTTGGCCAACCAAGCAAGCTTGCAAAGGAAATCTGCACTACAATGAAGTCTCACTTCCCCCCGGTCAAAAGGGCCATCTGAAAAAAGTGTAAAATCCAGAAAGGCAGGACAGGCCATGGAGAACTGGGAGCCTTGTTATGCTGATGGGCGGGATGTAAATTGCCAAGAGCCACTCGGGAGAGGTGTATGGTGTTTCCTGAAACATCTAAAAAACAAAGCAACAGAGCCTAGGGCAATTACACTTATGGTCCTATAGCTTAGGGAAATTAAAATCAAAAAGACACAGCCACCCCAAAGTTTGGGAAGGCTCTGTTTACAAGAACCTCGTTTACGGTACAAGTTCAATATCACAGAAAGTGAAAAATGGATAAAGAAGTTGTGGTACATACGTTCAATGCAATATCACTCAGCAATGAAATCTATGTCATCAGGCCCATAGCAGCATAATGAGTGGATTCAGGTATGATGATTCTAACTGAAATAAGTCACACAGAAAAAGAAACATCATAAGATATCACTAATACACGGAATGTAAACTTGGCTACACAGGAACTGGATTACAAAACAGAACAGGGTCTCAAATTTAGAAAACCAACTTATGCTTGCTTAAGGGGAAAGGTGAGTTGGGGTGCTGCATAAAACCAGAGATTGAAATGAGCACAGATAAAGTTCCTTAAGCCAAATATGGAATAGACAAGAACTACTCCTTGCTCAACGAAATGGACTCAACACCCCATATTAAATGCCTAAGAATGTACCTGACTAGTAAGTATCTTAAAACCTATGGATTGCTATGTCTCTGAAAGAAAATCAAGCGTGTGTACAGGGGCATAAACGCAGCAGTGATAGGATTGGAGAGGTTCGGTGAGCAAATGAAGACCCTTTGAAGTCATATTGCATGGTACCCATTCCACGGGTCTCAACTCTCCAGGTTTAAGGGATTCTTCCTTCAGCTAAAACATGCACGTGGAACCCAGAGTATGATCAACCGTGTGATCGGGAGACGTGTTCCAATATGTCTCAGTTCTCGTCCCCTGGTACTCGGGTGCAACATTCCAGACGCTTTACTAACACTCTCCCGACTTGGAGAGTCAGTGCCTTTAACCTCCTGTTTGGCCCATTTGCAATTTCTGCGGAAGATGAACAGGAATAGGGAGAACCAATGAGAGACTAGCTGGAGGTGTCTGGACGGGCAAATTTAACTCTCATTTCCCAACAGGAAGAGGAATTAACCAAAGGCTCAGCGTGCCGTGCCAGAACCAGATTAGGGCCTGAAGCAATCCTGTGGTGTTGCGGCCAGCTCACAAGAAAGCGAGTTGAAGAAAGGAGCTCAGGGGCACTGTAATTCACAAACCTGCAGAGTTATAAATGACAGCTATCGTCCAAAAATATACTGAAGTAAGGCTGCCAAGAGGACTTGAAAGCGGGGCAAAATTGCAGGAAACCGATTTCAGGAGGTAGACTGGAATTGCATTTAAAGCATAGGAAAAGAGGCAGAACGTCAACAATGATGCACTTGGCCAACAGGGCGTATGCGTTTTTTCCTGAATATATTCAGGAAAAAACGCATACGCCCTTTTTGGCCAACCAAGCAAGCTTGAAAAGGAAATCTGCACTACAATGAAGTCTCATTTCCCCCCGGTCAAAAGGGCCATCTGAAAAAAGTGTA
Organism: Leucopleurus acutus; assembly: GCF_964270905.1. Taxonomy (NCBI): domain Eukaryota; kingdom Metazoa; phylum Chordata; class Mammalia; order Artiodactyla; family Delphinidae; genus Leucopleurus; species Leucopleurus acutus. Next base: position 122,862 of record NW_028139006.1, read on the forward strand.
AAATCCAGAAAGGCAGGACAGGCCATGGAGAACTGGGAGCCTTGTTATGCTGATGGGCGGGATGTAAATTGCCAACAGCCACTCGGGAGAGGTGTATGGTGTTTCCTGAAACATCTAAAAAACAAAGCAACAGAGCCTAGGGCACTTCCACTTATGGTCCTGTAGCTTGGGAAATTAAAATCAGAAAGACACAGCCACCCCAAAGTTTGGGACGGCTCTGTTTACAAGAACCTCGTTTACGGTACAAGTTCAATATCGCAGAAAGTGAAAAATGGATAAAGAAGTTGTGGTACTTACGTACAATGCAATATCACTCAGCAATGAAATCTATGTCATCAGGCCCGTAGCAGCATAATGAGTGGATTCAGGTATGATGATTCTAACTGAAATAAGTCACACAGAAAAAGAAACATCATAAGATATCATTAATACACGGAATGTAAACTTGGCTACACAGGAACTGGATTACAAAACAGAAGAGGGTCTCAAATTTAGGAAACCAACTTATGCTTGCTTAAGGGGAAAGGTGAGTTGGGGTGCTGCATAAAACCAGAGACTGAAATGAGCACAGATAAAGTTTCTTAAGCCAAATATGGAACAGACAAGAACTACTCCTTGCTCAGCGAAATGGACTCAACACCCCATATTAAACGCCTAAGAATGTACCTGACTAGTAAGTATCTTAAAACCTATGGATTGCTACGTCTCTGAAAGAAAATCAAGCGTGTGTACAGGGGCATAAACGCAGCAGTGATAGGATTGGAGAGGTTCGGTGAGCAAATGAAGACCCTTTGAAGTCATATTGCATGGTACCCATTCCACGGGTCTCAACTCTCCAGGTTTAAGGGATTCTGTCTTTAGGTAAAACATGCACGTGGAACCCAGAGTATGATCAACAGTGTGATCGGGAGACATGTTCCAATATGTCTCAGTTCTCGTCCCCTGGTACTCAGGTGCAACATTCCAGACGCTTTACTATCACTCTCCCGACTTGGAGAGTCAGTGCCTTTAACCTCCTGTTTGGCCCATTTGCAATTTCTGAGGAAGATGAACAGGAATAGGGAGAACCAATGAGAGACTAGCTGGAGGTGTCTGGACGGGCAAATTTAACTCTCATTTCCCACCAGGAAGAGGAATTAACCAAAGGCTCAGCGTGCCGTGCCGGAACCAGATTAGGGCCTGAAGCAATCCTGCGGTGTTGCGGCCAGCTCACAAGAAAGCAACTTGAAGAAAGGAGCACAGGGGCACTGTAATTCACAAACCTGCAGAGTTATAAATGACAGCTATCGTCCAAAAATATACTGAAGTAAGGCTGCCAAGAGGACTTGAAAGCGGGGCAGAATTGCAGGAAACCTATTTCAGGAGGTAGACTGGAATTGCATTTAAAGCATAGGAAAAGAGGCAGAACGTCCACAATGATGCACTTGGCCAAAAAGGGCGTATGCGTTTTTTCCTGAATATATTCAGGAAAAAACGCATACGCCCATTTTGGCCAACCAAGCAAGCTTGCAAAGGAAATCTGCACTACAATGAAGTCTCACTTCCCCCCGGTCAAAAGGGCCATCTGAAAAAAGTGTAAAATCCAGAAAGGCAGGACAGGCCATGGAGAACTGGGAGCCTTGTTATGCTGATGGGCGGGATGTAAATTGCCAAGAGCCACTCGGGAGAGGTGTATGGTGTTTCCTGAAACATCTAAAAAACAAAGCAACAGAGCCTAGGGCAATTACACTTATGGTCCTATAGCTTAGGGAAATTAAAATCAAAAAGACACAGCCACCCCAAAGTTTGGGAAGGCTCTGTTTACAAGAACCTCGTTTACGGTACAAGTTCAATATCACAGAAAGTGAAAAATGGATAAAGAAGTTGTGGTACATACGTTCAATGCAATATCACTCAGCAATGAAATCTATGTCATCAGGCCCATAGCAGCATAATGAGTGGATTCAGGTATGATGATTCTAACTGAAATAAGTCACACAGAAAAAGAAACATCATAAGATATCACTAATACACGGAATGTAAACTTGGCTACACAGGAACTGGATTACAAAACAGAACAGGGTCTCAAATTTAGAAAACCAACTTATGCTTGCTTAAGGGGAAAGGTGAGTTGGGGTGCTGCATAAAACCAGAGATTGAAATGAGCACAGATAAAGTTCCTTAAGCCAAATATGGAATAGACAAGAACTACTCCTTGCTCAACGAAATGGACTCAACACCCCATATTAAATGCCTAAGAATGTACCTGACTAGTAAGTATCTTAAAACCTATGGATTGCTATGTCTCTGAAAGAAAATCAAGCGTGTGTACAGGGGCATAAACGCAGCAGTGATAGGATTGGAGAGGTTCGGTGAGCAAATGAAGACCCTTTGAAGTCATATTGCATGGTACCCATTCCACGGGTCTCAACTCTCCAGGTTTAAGGGATTCTTCCTTCAGCTAAAACATGCACGTGGAACCCAGAGTATGATCAACCGTGTGATCGGGAGACGTGTTCCAATATGTCTCAATTCTCGTCCCCTGGTACTCGGGTGTAACATTCCAGACGCTTTACTAACACTCTCCCGACGTGGAGAGTCAGTGCCTTTAACCTCCTGTTTGGCCCATTTGCAATTTCTGAGGAAGATGAACAGGAATAGGGAGAAACAATGAGAGACTAGCTGGAGGTGTCTGGACGGGCAAATTTAACTCTCATTTCCCACCAGGAAGAGGAATTAACCAAAGGCTCAGCGTGCCATGCCGGAACCAGATTAGGGCCTGAAGCAATCCTGCGCTGTTGCGGCCAGCTCACAAGAAAGCGAGTTGAAGAAAGGAGATCAGGGGCACTGTAATTCGCAAACCTGCAGAGTTATAAATGACAGCTATCGTCCAAAAATATACTGAAGTAAGGCTGCCAAGAGGACTTGAAAGCGGGGCAGAATTGCAGGAAACCAATTTCAGGAGGTAGACTGGAATTGCATTTAAAGCATAGGAAAAGAGGCAGAACGTCCACAATGATGCACTTGGCCAAAAAGGGCGTATGCGTTTTTTCCTGAATATATTCAGGAAAAAACGCATACGCCCTTTTTGGCCAACCAAGCAAGCTTGCAAAGGAAATCTGCACTACAATGAAGTCTCACTTCCCCCCGGTCAAAAGGGCCATCTGAAAAAAGTGTAAAATCCAGAAAGGCAGGACAGGCCATGGAGAACTGGGAGCCTTGTTATGCTGATGGGCGGGATGTAAATTGCCAACAGCCACTCTGGAGAAGTGTATAGTGTTTCCTGAAACATCTAAAAAACAAAGAAACAGAGCCTAGGGCACTTCCACTTATGGTCCTATAGCTTAGGGAAATTAAAATCAAAAAGACACAGCCACCCCAAAGTTTGGGACGGCTCTGTTTACAAGAACCTCGTTTACGGTACAAGTTCAATATCGCAGAAAGTGAAAAATGGATAAAGAAGTTGTGGTACTTACGTACAATGCAATATCACTCAGCAATGAAATCTATGTCATCAGGCCCGTAGCAGCATAATGAGTGGATTCAGGTATGATGATTCTAACTGAAATAAGTCACACAGAAAAAGAAACATCATAAGATATCATTAATACACGGAATGTAAACTTGGCTACACAGGAACTGGATTACAAAACAGAACAGGGTCTCAAATTTAGGAAACCAACTTATGCTTGCTTAAGGGGAAAGGTGAGTTGGGGTGCTGCATAAAACCAGAGATTGAAATGAGCACAGATAAAGTTCCTTAAGCCAAATATGGAATAGACAAGAACTACTCCTTGCTCAACGAAATGGACTCAACACCCCATATTAAACGCCTAAGAATGTACCTGACTAGTAAGTATCTTAAAACCTATGGATTGCTATGTCTCTGAAAGAAAATCAAGCGTGTGTACAGGGGCATAAACGCAGCAGTGATAGGATTGGAGAGGTTCGGTGAGCAAATGAAGACCCTTTGAAGTCATATTGCATGGTACCCATCCCACGGGTCTCAACTCTCCAGGTTTAAGGGATTCTTCCTTCAGCTAAAACATGCACGTGGAACCCAGAGTATGATCAACCGTGTGTTCGGGAGACGTGTTCCAATATGTCTCAATTCTCGTCCCCTGGTACTCGGGTGTAACATTCCAGACGCTTTACTAACACTCTCCCGACTTGGAGAGTCAGTGCCTTTAACCTCCTGTTTGGCCCATTTGCAATTTCTGCGGAAGATGAACAGGAATAGGGAGAACCAATGAGAGACTAGCTGGAGGTGTCTGGACGGGCAAATTTAACTCTCATTTCCCACCAGGAAGAGGAATTAACCAAAGGCTCAGCGTGCCGTGCCGGAACCAGATTAGGGCCTGAAGCAATCCTGCGGTGTTGCGGCCAGCTCACAAGAAAGCGAGTTGAAGAAAGGAGCTCAGGGGCACTGTAATTCACAAACCTGCAGCGTTATAAATGACAGCTATCGTCCAAAAATATACTGAAGTAAGGCTGCCAAGAGGACTTGAAAGCGGGGCAGAATTGCAGGAAACCGATTTCAGGAGGTAGACTGGAATTGCATTTAAAGCATAGGAAAAGAGGCAGAACGTCCACAATGATGCACTTGGCCAAAAAGGGCGTATGCGTTTTTTCCTGAATATATTCAGGAAAAAACGCATACGCCCTTTTTGGCCAACCAAGCAAGCTTGCAAAGGAAATCTGCACTACAATGAAGTCTCACTTCCCCCCGGTCAAAAGGGCCATCTGAAAAATGTGTAAAATCCAGAAAGGCAGGACAGGCCATGGAGAACTGGGAGCCTTGTTATGCTGATGGGCGGGATGTAAATTGCCAACAGTCACTCCGGAGAGGTGTATGGTGTTTCCTGAAACATCTAAAAAACAAAGCAACACAGCCTAGGGCACTTCCACTTATGGTCCTATAGCTTAGGGAAATTAAAATCAAAAAGACACAGCCACCCCAAAGTTTGGGACGGCTCTGTTTACAAGAACCTCGTTTACGGTACAAGTTCAATATCGCAGAAAGTGAAAAATGGATAAAGAAGTTGTGGTACTTACGTACAATGCAATATCACTCAGCAATGAAATCTATGTCATCAGGCCCGTAGCAGCATAATGAGTGGATTCAGGTATGATGATTCTAACTGAAATAAGTCACACAGAAAAAGAAACATCATAAGATATCACTAATACACGGAATGTAAACTTGGCTACACAGGAACTGGATTACAAAACAGAACAGGGTCTCAAATTTAGAAAACCAACTTATGCTTGCTTAAGGGGAAAGGTGAGTTGGGGTGCTGCATAAAACCAGAGATTGAAATGAGCACAGATAAAGTTCCTTAAGCCAAATATGGAATAGACAAGAACTACTCCTTGCTCAACGAAATGGACTCAACACCCCATATTAAACCCCTAAGAATGTACCTGACTAGTAAGTATCTTAAAACCTATGGATTGCTATGTCTCTGAAAGAAAATCAAGCGTGTGTACAGGGGCATAAACGCAGCAGTGATAGGATTGGAGAGGTTCGGTGAGCAAATGAAGACCCTTTGATGTCATATTGCATGGTACCCATTCCACGGGTCTCAACTCTCCAGGTTTAAGGGATTCTTCCTTCAGCTAAAACATGCACGTGGAACCCAGAGTATGATCAACCGTGTGATTGGGAGACGTGTTCCAATATGTCTCAGTTCTCGTCCCCTGGTACTCGGGTGCAACATTCCAGACGCTTTACTAACACTCTCCCGACTTGGAGAGTCAGTGCCTTTAACCTCCTGTTTGGCCCATTTGCAATTTCTGAGGAAGATGAACAGGAATAGGGAGAACCAAAGAGAGACTAGCTGGAGGTGTCTGGACGGGCAAATTTAACTCTCATTTCCCACCAGGAAGAGGAATTTAACAAAGGCTCAGCGTGTCGTGCCGGAACCAGATTAGGGCCTGAAGCAATCCTGCGGTGTTGCGGCCAGCTCACAAGAAACCAAGTTGAAGAAAGGAGCTCAGGGGCACTGTAATTCACAAACCTGCAGAGTTATAAATGACAGCTATCGTCCAAAAATATACTGAAGTAAGGCTGCCAAGAGGACTTGAAAGCGGGGCAGAATTGCAGGAAACCGATTTCAGGAGGTAGACTGGAATTGCATTTAAAGCATAGGAAAAGAGGCAGAACGTCCACAATGATGCACTTGGCCAAAAAGGGCGTATGCGTTTTTTCCTGAATATATTCAGGAAAAAACGCATACGCCCTTTTTGGCCAACCAAGCAAGCTTGCAAAGGAAATCTGCACTACAATGAAGTCTCACTTCCCCCCGGTCAAAAGGGCCACCTGAAAAAAGTGTAAAATCCAGAAAGGCAGGACAGGCCATGGAGAACTGGGAGCCTTGTTATGCTGATGGGCGGGATGTAAATTGCCAACAGCCACTCGGGAGAGGTGTATGGTGTTTCCTGAAACATCTAAAAAACAAAGCAACAGAGCCTAGGGCACTTCCACTTATGGTCCTGTAGCTTGGGAAATTAAAATCAGAAAGACACAGCCACCCCAAAGTTTGGGACGGCTCTGTTTACAAGAACCTCGTTTACGGTACAAGTTCAATATCGCAGAAAGTGAAAAATGGATAAAGAAGTTGTGGTACTTACGTACAATGCAATATCACTCAGCAATGAAATCTATGTCATCAGGCCCGTAGCAGCATAATGAGTGGATTCAGGTATGATGATTCTAACTGAAATAAGTCACACAGAAAAAGAAACATCATAAGATATCATTAATACACGGAATGTAAACTTGGCTACACAGGAACTAGATTACAAAACAGAACAGGGTCTCAAATTTAGGAAACCAACTTATGCTTGCTTAAGGGGAAAGGTGAGTTGGGGTGCTGCATAAAACCAGAGATTGAAATGAGCACAGATAAAGTTCCTTAAGCCAAATATAGAATAGACAAGAACTACTCCTTGCTCAACGAAATGGACTCAACACCCCATATTAAACGCCTAAGAATGTACCTGACAATAAGTATCTTAAAACCTATGGATTGCTATGTCTCTGAAAGAAAATCAAGCGTGTGTACAGGGGCATAAACGCAGCAGTGATAGGATTGGAGAGGTTCGGTGAGCAAATGAAGACCCTTTGAAGTCATATTGCATGGTACCCATTCCACGGGTCTCAACTCTCCAGGTTTAAGGGACTCTGCCTTCAGGTAAAACATGCACGTGGAACCCAGAGTATGATCAACCGTGTGATCGGGAGACGTGTTCCAATATGTCTCAGTTCTCGTCCCCTGGTACTCGGGTGCAACATTCCAGACGCTTTACTAACACTCTCCCGACTTGGAGAGTCAGTGCCTTTAACCTCCTGTTTGGCCCAGTTTGCAATTTCTGCGGAAGATGAACAGGAATAGGGAGAACCAAAGAGAGACTAGCTGGAGGTGTCTGGACGGGCAAATTTAACTCTCATTTCCCACCAGGAAGAGGAATTAACCAAAGGCTCAGCGTGCCGTGCCGGAACCAGATTAGGGCCTGAAGCAATCCTGCGGTGTTGCGGCCAGCTCACAAGAAAGCGAGTTGAAGAAAGGAGCTCAGGGGCACTGTAATTCACAAACCTGCAGACTTATAAATGACAGCTATCGTCCAAAAATATACTGAAGTAAGGCTGCCAAGAGGACTTGAAAGCGGGGCAGAATTGCAGGAAACCGATTTCAGGAGGTAGACTGGAATTGCATTTAAAGCATAGGAAAAGAGGCAGAACGTCCACAATGATGCACTTGGCCAAAAAGGGCGTATGCGTTTTTTCCTGAATATATTCAGGAAAAAACGCATACGCCCTTTTTGGCCAACCAAGCAAGCTTGCAAAGGAAATCTGCACTACAATGAAGTCTCACTTCCCCCCGGTCAAAAGGGCCATCTGAAAAAAGTGTAAAATCCAGAAAGGCAGGACAGGCCATGGAGAACTGGGAGCCTTGTTATGCTGATGGGCGGGATGTAAATTGCCAACAGCCACTCGGGAGAGGTGTATGGTGTTTCCTGAAACATCTAAAAAACAAAGCAACAGAGCCTAGGGCACTTCCACTTATGGTCCTGTAGCTTGGGAAATTAAAATCAGAAAGACACAGCCACCCCAAAGTTTGGGACGGCTCTGTTTACAAGAACCTCGTTTACGGTACAAGTTCAATAGCGCAGAAAGTGAAAAATGGATAAAGAAGTTGTGGTACTTACGTACAATGCAATATCACTCAGCAATGAAATCTATGTCATCAGGCCCGTAGCAGCATAATGAGTGGATTCAGGTATGATGATTCTAACTGAAATAAGTCACACAGAAAAAGAAACATCATAAGATATCACTAATACACGGGATGTAAACTTGGCTACACAGGAACTGGATTACAAAACAGAACAGGGTCTCAAATTTAGAAAACCAACTTATGCTTGCTTAAGGGGAAAGGTGAGTTGGGGTGCTGCATCAAACCAGAGATTGAAATGAGCACAGATAAAGTTCCTTAAGCCAAATATAGAATAGACAAGAACTACTCCTTGCTCAACGAAATGGACTCACCACCCCATATTAAACGCCTAAGAATGTACCTGACAATAAGTATCTTAAAACCTATGGATTGCTATGTCTCTGAAAGAAAATCAAGCGTGTGTACAGGGGCATAAACGCAGCAGTGATAGGATTGGAGAGGTTCGGTGAGCAAATGAAGACCCTTTGAAGTCATATTGCATGGTACCCATTCCACGGGTCTCAACTCTCCAGGTTTAAGGGACTCTGCCTTCAGGTAAAACATGCACGTGGAACCCAGAGTATGATCAACCGTGTGATCGGGAGACGTGTTCCAATATGTCTCAGTTCTCGTCCCCTGGTACTCGGGTGCAACATTCCAGACGCTTTACTAACACTCTCCCGACTTGGAGAGTCAGTGCCTTTAACCTCCTGTTTGGCCCAGTTTGCAATTTCTGCGGAAGATGAACAGGAATAGGGAGAACCAAAGAGAGACTAGCTGGAGGTGTCTGGACGGGCAAATTTAACTCTCATTTCCCACCAGGAAGAGGAATTAACCAAAGGCTCAGCGTGCCGTGCCGGAACCAGATTAGGGCCTGAAGCAATCCTGTGGTGTTGCGGCCAGCTCACAAGAAAGCGAGTTGAAGAAAGGAGCTCAGGGGCACTGTAATTCACAAACCTGCAGAGTTATAAATGACAGCTATCATCCAAAAATATACTGAAGTAAGGCTGCCAAGAGGACTTGAAAGCGGGGCAGAATTGCAGGAAACCGATTTCAGGAGGTAGACTGGAATTGCATTTAAAGCATAGGAAAAGAGGCAGAACGTCCACAATGATGCACTTGGCCAAAAAGGGTGTATGCGTTTTTTCCTGAATATATTCAGGAAAAAACGCATACGCCCTTTTTGGCCAACCAAGCAAGCTTGCAAAGGAAATCTGCACTACAATGAAGTCTCACTTCCCCCCGGTCAAAAGGGCCATCTGAAAAAAGTGTAAAATCCAGAAAGGCAGGACAGGCCATGGAGAACTGGGAGCCTTGTTATGCTGATGGGCGGGATGTAAATTGCCAAGAGCCACTCGGGAGAGGTGTATGGTGTTTCCTGAAACATCTAAAAAACAAAGCAACAGAGCCTAGGGCACTTCCACTTATGGTCCTATAGCTTAGGGAAATTAAAATCAAAAAGACACAGCCACCCCAAAGTTTGGGACGGCTCTGTTTACAAGAACATCGTTTACGGTACAAGTTCAATATCGCAGAAAGTGAAAAATGGATAAAGAAGTTGTGGTACTTACGTACAATGCAATATCACTCAGCAATGAAATCTATGTCATCAGGCCCGTAGCAGCATAATGAGTGGATTCAGGTATGATGATTCTAACTGAAATAAGTCACACAGAAAAAGAAACATCATAAGATATCACTAATACACAGAATGTAAACTTGGCTACACAGGAACTGGATTACAAAACAGAACAGGGTCTCAAATTTAGAAAACCAACTTATGCTTGCTTAAGGGGAAAGGTGAGTTGGGGTGCTGCATAAAACCAGAGATTGAAATGAGCACAGATAAAGTTCCTTAAGCCAAATATGGAATAGACAAGAACTACTCCTTGCTCAACGAAATGGACTCAACACCCCATATTAAACGCCTAAGAATGTACCTGACTAGTAAGTATCTTAAAACCTATGGATTGCTATGTCTCTGAAAGAAAATCAAGCGTGTGTACAGGGGCATAAACGCAGCAGTGATAGGATTGGAGAGGTTCGGTGAGCAAATGAAGACCCTTTGAAGTCATATTGCATGGTACCCATTCCACGGGTCTCAACTCTCCAGGTTTAAGGGATTCTTCCTTCAGCTAAAACATGCACGTGGAACCCAGAGTATGATCAACCGTGTGATCGGGAGACGTGTTCCAATATGTCTCAATTCTCGTCCCCTGGTACTCGGGTGTAACATTCCAGACGCTTTACAAACACTCTCCCGACTTGGAGAGTCAGTGCCTTTAACCTCCTGTTTGGCCCATTTGCAATTTCTGCGGAAGATGAACAGGAATAGGGAGAACCAATGAGAGACTAGCTGGAGGTGTCTGGACGGGCAAATTTAACTCTCATTTCCCACCAGGAAGAGGAATTAACCAAAGGCTCAGCGTGCCGTGCCGGAACCAGATTAGGGCCTGAAGCAATCCTGCGGTGTTGCGGCCAGCTCACAAGAAAGCGAGTTGAAGAAAGGAGCTCAGGGGCACTGTAATTCACAAACCTGCAGACTTATAAATGACAGCTATCGTCCAAAAATATACTGAAGTAAGGCTGCCAAGAGGACTTGAAAGCGGGGCAGAATTGCAGGAAACCGATTTCAGGAGGTAGACTGGAATTGCATTTAAAGCATAGGAAAAGAGGCAGAACGTCCACAATGATGCACTTGGCCAAAAAGGGCGTATGCGTTTTTTCCTGAATATATTCAGGAAAAAACGCATACGCCCTTTTTGGCCAACCAAGCAAGCTTGCAAAGGAAATCTGCACTACAATGAAGTCTCACTTCCCCCCGGTCAAAAGGGCCATCTGAAAAAAGTGTAAAATCCAGAAAGGCAGGACAGGCCATGGAGAACTGGGAGCCTTGTTATGCTGATGGGCGGGATGTAAATTGCCAAGAGCCACTGGGGAGAGGTGTATGGTGTTTCCTGAAACATCTAAAAAACAAAGCAACAGAGCCTAGGGCACTTCCACTTATGGTCCTATAGCTTAGGGAAATTAAAATCAAAAAGACACAGCCACCCCAAAGTTTGGGACGGCTCTGTTTACAAGAACCTCGTTTACGGTACAAGATCAATAGCGCAGAAAGTGAAAAATGGATAAAGAAGTTGTGGTACTTACGTACAATGCAATATCACTCAGCAATGAAATCTATGTCATCAGGCCCGTAGCAGCATAATGAGTGGATTCAGGTATGATGATTCTAACTGAAATAAGTCACACAGAAAAAGAAACATCATAAGATATCATTAATACACGGGATGTAAACTTGGCTACACAGGAACTGGATTACAAAACAGAACAGGGTCTCAAATTTAGAAAACCAACTTATGCTTGCTTAAGGGGAAAGGTGAGTTGGGGTGCTGCATAAAACCAGAGATTGAAATGAGCACAGATAAAGTTCCTTAAGCCAAATATGGAATAGACAAGAACTACTCCTTGCTCAACGAAATGGACTCAACAGCCCATATTAAACGCCTAAGAATGTACCTGACTAGTAAGTATCTTAAAACCTATGGATTGCTATGTCTCTGAAAGAGAATCAAGCGTGTGTACAGGGGCATAAACGCAGCAGTGATAGGATTGGAGAGGTTCGGTGAGCAAATGAAGACCCTTTGAAGTCATATTGCTTGGTACCCATTCCACGGGTCTCAACTCTCCAGGTTTAAGGGATTCTTCCTTCAGCTAAAACATGCACGTGGAACCCAGAGTATGATCAACCGTGTGATCGGGAGACGTGTTCCAATATGTCTTGGTTCTCGTCCCCTGGTACTCGGGTGTAACATTCCAGACGCTTTACTAACACTCTCCCGACTTCGAGAGTCAGTGCCTTTAACCTCCTGTTTGGCCCATTTGCAATTTCTGCGGAAGATGAACAGGAATAGGGAGAACCAATGAGAGACTAGCTGGAGGTGTCTGGACGGGCAAATTTAACTCTCATTTCCCACCAGGAAGAGGAATTAACCAAAGGCTCAGCGTGCCGTGCCGGAACCAGATTAGGGCCTGAAGCAATCCTGCGGTGTTGCGGCCAGCTCACAAGAAAGCGAGTTGAAGAAAGGAGCTCAGGGGCACTGTAATTCACAAACCTGCAGAGTTATAAATGACAGCTATCGTCCAAAAATATACTGAAGTAAGGCTGCCAAGAGGACTTGAAAGCGGGGCAGAATTGCAGGAAACCGATTTCAGGAGGTAGACTGGAATTGCATTTAAAGCATAGGAAAAGAGGCAGAACGTCCACAATGATGCACTTGGCCAAAAAGGGCGTATGCGTTTTTTCCTGAATATATTCAGGAAAAAACGCATACGCACTTTTTGGCCAACCAAGCAAGCTTGCAAAGGAAATCTGCACTACAATGAAGTCTCACTTCCCCCCGGTCAAAAGGGCCACCTGAAAAAAGTGTAAAATCCAGAAAGGCAGGACAGGCCATGGAGAACTGGGAGCCTTGTTATGCTGATGGGCGGGATGTAAATTGCCAAGAGCCACTCGGGAGAGGTGTATGGTGTTTCCTGAAACATCTAAAAAACAAAGCAACAGAGCCTAGGGCACTTCCACTTATGGTCCTGTAGCTTGGGAAATTAAAATCAAAAAGACACAGCCACCCCAAAGTTTGGGACGGCTCTGTTTACAAGAACCTCGTTTACGGTACAAGTTCAATATCGCAGAAAGTGAAAAATGGATAAAGAAGTTGTGGTACTTACGTACAATGCAATATCACTCAGCAATGAAATCTATGTCATCAGGCCCGTAGCAGCATAATGAGTGGATTCAGGTATGATGATTCTAACTGAAATAAGTCACACAGAAAAAGAAACATCATAAGATATCATTAATACACGGAATGTAAACTTGGCTACACAGGAACTGGATTACAAAACAGAACAGGGTCTCAAATTTAGGAAACCAACTTATGCTTGCTTAAGGGGAAAGGTGAGTTGGGGTGCTGCATAAAACCAGAGATTGAAATGAACACAGATAAAGTTCCTTAAGCCAAATATGGAATAGACAAGAACTACTCCTTGCTCAACGAAATGGACTCAACACCCCATATTAAACGCCTAAGAATGTACCTGACTAGTAAGTATCTTAAAACCTATGGATTGCTATGTCTCTGAAAGAAAATCAAGCGTGTGTACAGGGGCATAAACGCAGCAGTGATAGGATTGGAGAGGTTCGGTGAGCAAATGAAGACCCTTTGAAGTCATATTGCATGGTACCCATTCCACGGGTCTCAACTCTCCAGGTTTAAGGGATTCTTCCTTCAGCTAAAACATGCACGTGGAACCCAGAGTATGATCAACCGTGTGATCGGGAGACGTGTTCCAATATGTCTCAATTCTCATCCCCTGGTACTCGGGTGTAACATTCCAGACGCTTTACAAACACTCTCCCGACTTGGAGAGTCAGTGCCTTTAACCTCCTGTTTGGCCCATTTGCAATTTCTGCGGAAGATGAACAGGAATAGGGAGAACCAATGAGAGACTAGCTGGAGGTGTCTGGACGGGCAAATTTAACTCTCATTTCCCACCAGGAAGAGGAATTAACCAAAGGCTCAGCGTGCCGTGCCGGAACCAGATTAGGGCCTGAAGCAATCCTGCGGTGTTGCGGCCAGCTCACAAGAAAGCGAGTTGAAGAAAGGAGCTCAGGGGCACTGTAATTCACAAACCTGCAGAGTTATAAATGACAGCTATCGTCCAAAAATATACTGAAGTAAGGCTGTCAAGAGGACTTGAAAGCGGGGCAGAATTGCAGGAAACCGATTTCAGGAGGTAGACTGGAATTGCATTTAAAGCATAGGAAAAGAGGCAGAACGTCCACAATGATGCACTTGGCCAAAAAGGGCGTATGCGTTTTTTCCTGAATATATTCAGGAAAAAACGCATACGCACTTTTTGGCCAACCAAGCAAGCTTGCAAAGGAAATCTGCACTACAATGAAGTCTCACTTCCCCCCGGTCAAAAGGGCCATCTGAAAAAAGTGTAAAATCCAGAAAGGCAGGACAGGCCATGGAGAACTGGGAGCCTTGTTATGCTGATGGGCGGGATGTAAATTGCCAACAGCCACTCGGGAGAGGTGTATGGTGTTTCCTGAAACATCTAAAAAACAAAGCAACAGAGCCTAGGGCACTTCCACTTATGGTCCTATAGCTTAGGGAAATTAAAATCAAAAAGACACAGCCACCCCAAAGTTTGGGACGGCTCTGTTTACAAGAACATCGTTTACGGTACAAGTTCAATATCACAGAAAGTGAAAAATGGATAAAGAAGTTGTGGTACTTACGTACAATGCAATATCACTCAGCAATGAAATCTATGTCATCAGGCCCGTAGCAGCATAATGAGTGGATTCAGGTATGATGATTCTAACTGAAATAAGTCACACAGAAAAAGAAACATCATAAGATATCACTAATACACCGAATGTAAACTTGGCTACACAGGAACTGGATTACAAAACAGAACAGGGTCTCAAATTTAGAAAACCAACTTATGCTTGCTTAAGGGGAAAGGTGAGTTGGGGTGCTGCATAAAACCAGAGATTGAAATGAGCACAGATAAAGTTCCTTAAGCCAAATATGGAATAGACAAGAACTACTCCTTGCTCAACGAAATGGACTCAACACCCCATATTAAACGCCTAAGAATGTAGCTGACTAGTAAGTATCTTAAAACCTATGGATTGCTATGTCTCTGAAAGAAAATCAAGCGTGTGTACAGGGGCATAAACGCAGCAGTGATAGGATTGGAGAGGTTCGGTGAGCAAATGAAGACCCTTTGAAGTCATATTGCATGGTACCCATTCCACGGGTCTCAACTCTCCAGGTTTAAGGGATTCTTCCTTCAGCTAAAACATGCATGTGGAACCCAGAGTATGATCAACCGTGTGATCGGGAGACGTGTTCCAATATGTCTCAATTCTCATCCCCTGGTACTCGGGTATAACATTCCAGACGCTTTACAAACACTCTCCCGACTTGGAGAGTCAGTGCCTTTAACCTCCTGTTTGGCCCATTTCCAATTTCTGCGGAAGATGAACAGGAATAGGGAGAACCAATGAGAGACTAGCTGGAGGTGTCTGGACGGGCAAATTTAACTCTCATTTCCCACCAGGAAGAGGAATTAACCAAAGGCTCAGCGTGCCGTGCCGGAACCAGATTAGGGCCTGAAGCAATCCTGCGGTGTTGCGGCCAGCTCACAAGAAAGCGAGTTGAAGAAAGGAGCTCAGGGGCACTGTAATTCACAAACCTGCAGCGTTATAAATGACAGCTATCGTCCAAAAATATACTGAAGTAAGGCTGCCAAGAGGACTTGAAAGCGGGGCAGAATTGCAGGAAACCGATTTCAGGAGGTAGACTGGAATTGCATTTAAAGCATAGGAAAAGAGGCAGAACGTCCACAATGATGCACTTGGCCAAAAAGGGCGTATGCGTTTTTTCCTGAATATATTCAGGAAAAAACGCATACGCCCTTTTTGGCCAACCAAGCAAGCTTGCAAAGGAAATCTGCACTACAATGAAGTCTCACTTCCCCCCGGTCAAAAGGGCCATCTGAAAAAAGTGTAAAATCCAGAAAGGCAGGACAGGCCATGGAGAACAGGGAGCCTTGTTATGCTGATGGGCGGGATGTAAATTGCCAACAGCCAGTCGGGAGAGGTGTATGGTGTTTCCTGAAACATCTAAAAAACAAAGCAACAGAGCCTAGGGCACTTCCACTTATGGTCCTATAGCTTAGGGAAATTAAAATCAAAAAGACACAGCCACCCCAAAGTTTGGGACGGCTCTGTTTACAAGAACATCGTTTACGGTACAAGTTCAATATCACAGAAAGTGAAAAATGGATAAAGAAGTTGTGGTACTTACGTACAATGCAATATCACTCAGCAATGAAATCTATGTCATCAGGCCCGTAGCAGCATAATGAGTGGATTCAGGTATGATGATTCTAACTGAAATAAGTCACACAGAAAAAGAAACATCATAAGATATCACTAATACACCGAATGTAAACTTGGCTACACAGGAACTGGATTACAAAACAGAACAGGGTCTCAAATTTAGAAAACCAACTTATGCTTGCTTAAGGGGAAAGGTGAGTTGGGGTGCTGCATAAAACCAGAGATTGAAATGAGCACAGATAAAGTTCCTTAAGCCAAATATGGAATAGACAAGAACTACTCCTTGCTCAACGAAATGGACTCAACACCCCATATTAAACGCCTAAGAATGTACCTGACTAGTAAGTATCTTAAAACCTATGGATTGCTATGTCTCTGAAAGAAAATCAAGCGTGTGTACAGGGGCATAAACGCAGCAGTGATAGGATTGGAGAGGTTCGGTGAGCAAGTGAAGACCCTTTGAAGTCATATTGCATGGTACCCATTCCACGGGTCTCAACTCTCCAGGTTTAAGGGATTCTTCCTTCAGCTAAAACATGCACGTGGAACCCAGAGTATGATCAACCGTGTGATCGGGAGTCGTGTTCCAATATGTCTCAGTTCTCGTCCCCTGGTACTCGGGTGCAACATTCCAGACGCTTTACTAACACTCTCCCGACTTGGAGAGTCAGTGCCTTTAACCTCCTGTTTGGCCCATTTGCAATTTCTGCGGAAGATGAACAGGAATAGGGAGAACCAATGAGAGACTAGCTGGAGGTGTCTGGACGGGCAAATTTAACTCTCATTTCCCACCAGGAAGAGGAATTAACCAAAGGCTCAGCGTGCCGTGCCGGAACCAGATTAGGGCCTGAAGCAATCCTGCGGTGTTGCGGCCAGCTCACAAGAAAGCGAGTTGAAGAAAGGAGCTCAGGGGCACTGTAATTCACAAACCTGCAGACTTATAAATGACAGCTATCGTCCAAAAATATACTGAAGTAAGGCTGCCAAGAGGACTTGAAAGCGGGGCAGAATTGCAGGAAACCGATTTCAGGAGGTAGACTGGAATTGCATTTAAAGCATAGGAAAAGAGGCAGAACGTCCACAATGATGCACTTGGCCAAAAAGGGCGTATGCGTTTTTTCCTGAATATATTCAGGAAAAAACGCATACGCCCTTTTTGGCCAACCAAGCAAGCTTGCAAAGGAAATCTGCACTACAATGAAGTCTCACTTCCCCCCGGTCAAAAGGGCCATCTGAAAAAAGTGTAAAATCCAGAAAGGCAGGACAGGCCATGGAGAACTGGGAGCCTTGTTATGCTGATGGGCGGGATGTAAATTGCCAACAGCCAGTCGGGAGAGTTGTATGGTGTTTCCTGAAACATCTAAAAAACAAAGCAACAGAGCCTAGGGCACTTCCACTTATGGTCCTATAGCTTAGGGAAATTAAAATCAAAAAGACACAGCCACCCCAAAGTTTGGGACGGCTCTGTTTACAAGAACATCGTTTACGGTACAAGTTCAATATCACAGAAAGTGAAAAATGGATAAAGAAGTTGTGGTACTTACGTACAATGCAATATCACTCAGCAATGAAATCTATGTCATCAGGCCCGTAGCAGCATAATGAGTGGATTCAGGTATGATGATTCTAACTGAAATAAGTCACACAGAAAAAGAAACATCATAAGATATCACTAATACACCGAATGTAAACTTGGCTACACAGGAACTGGATTACAAAACAGAACAGGGTCTCAAATTTAGAAAACCAACTTATGCTTGCTTAAGGGGAAAGGTGAGTTGGGGTGCTGCATAAAACCAGAGATTGAAATGAGCACAGATAAAGTTCCTTAAGCCAAATATGGAATAGACAAGAACTACTCCTTGCTCAACGAAATGGACTCAACACCCCATATTAAACGCCTAAGAATGTACCTGACTAGTAAGTATCTTAAAACCTATGGATTGCTATGTCTCTGAAAGAAAATCAAGCGTGTTTACAGGGGCATAAACGCAGCAGTGATAGGATTGGAGAGGTTCGGTGAGCAAATGAAGACCCTTTGAAGTCATATTGCATGGTACCCATTCCACGGGTCTCAACTCTCCAGGTTTAAGGGATTCTTCCTTCAGCTAAAACATGCATGTGGAAACCAGAGTATGATCAACCGTGTGATCGGGAGACGTGTTCCAATATGTCTCAATTCTCATCCCCTGGTACTCGGGTATAACATTCCAGACGCTTTACAAACACTCTCCCGACTTGGAGAGTCAGTGCCTTTAACCTCCTGTTTGGCCCAGTTTGCAATTTCTGCGGAAGATGAACAGGAATAGGGAGAACCAATGAGAGACTAGCTGGAGGTGTCTGGACGGGCAAATTTAACTCTCATTTCCCACCAGGAAGAGGAATTAACCAAAGGCTCAGCGTGCCGTGCCGGAACCAGATTAGGGCCTGAAGCAATCCTGCGGTGTTGCGGCCAGCTCACAAGAAAGCGAGTTGAAGAAAGGAGCTCAGGGGCACTGTAATTCACAAACCTGCAGACTTATAAATGACAGCTATCGTCCAAAAATATACTGAAGTAAGGCTGCCAAGAGGACTTGAAAGCGGGGCAGAATTGCAGGAAACCGATTTCAGGAGGTAGACTGGAATTGCATTTAAAGCATAGGAAAAGAGGCAGAACGTCCACAATGATGCACTTGGCCAAAAAGGGCGTATGCGTTTTATCCTGAATATATTCAGGAAAAAACGCATACGCCCTTTTTGGCCAACCAAGCAAGCTTGCAAAGGAAATCTGCACTACAATGAAGTCTCACTTCCCCCCGGTCAAAAGGGCCATCTGAAAAAAGTGTAAAATCCAGAAAGGCAGGACAGGCTATGGAGAACTGGGAGCCTTGTTATGCTGATGGGCGGGATGTAATTTGCCAAGAGCCACTCGGGAGAGGTGTATGGTGTTTCCTGAAACATCTAAAAAACAAAGCAACAGAGCCTAGGGCACTTCCACTTATGGTCCTGTAGCTTGGGAAATTAAAATCAGAAAGACACAGCCACCCCAAAGTTTGGGACGGCTCTGTTTACAAGAACCTCGTTTACGGTACAAGTTCAATATCGCAGAAAGTGAAAAATGGATAAAGAAGTTGTGGTACTTACGTACAACGCAATATCACTCAGCAATGAAATCTATGTCATCAGGCCCATAGCAGCATAATGAGTGGATTCAGGTATGATGATTCTAACTGAAATAAGTCACACAGAAAAAGAAACATCATAAGATATCACTAATACACGGAATGTAAACTTGGCTACACAGGAACTGGATTACAAAACAGAACAGGGTCTCAAATTTAGAAAACCAACTTATGCTTGCTTAAGGGGAAAGGTGAGTTGGGGTGCTGCATAAAACCAGAGATTGAAATGAGCACAGATAAAGTTCCTTAAGCCAAATATGGAATAGACAAGAACTACTCCTTGCTCAACGAAATGGACTCAACAGCCCATATTAAACGCCTAAGAATGTACCTGACTAGTAAGTATCTTAAAACCTATGGATTGCTATGTCTCTGAAAGAGAATCAAGCGTGTGTACAGGGGCATAAACGCAGCAGTGATAGGATTGGAGAGTTTCGGTGAGCAAATGAAGACCCTTTGAAGTCATATTGCTTGGTACCCATTCCACGGGTCTCAACTCTCCAGGTTTAAGGGATTCTTCCTTCAGGTAAAACATGCACGTGGAACCCAGAGTATGATCAACCGTGTGATCGGGAGACGTGTTCCAATATGTCTCAATTCTCGTCCTCTGGTACTCGGGTGTAACATTCCAGACGCTTTACTAACACTCTCCCGACTTGGAGAGTCAGTGCCTTTAACCTCCTGTTTGGCCCATTTGCAATTTCTGCGGAAGATGAACAGGAATAGGAAGAACCAATGAGATACTAGGTGGAGGTGTCTGGACGGGCAAATTTAACTCTCATTTCCCACCAGGAAGAGGAATTAACCAAAGGCTCAGCGTGCCGTGCCGGAACCAGATTAGGGCCTGAAGCAATCCTGCGGTGTTGCGGCCAGCTCACAAGAAAGCGAGTTGAAGAAAGGAGCTCAGGGGCACTGTAATTCACAAACCTGCAGAGTTATAAATGACAACTATCATCCAAAAATATACTGAAGTAAGGCTGTCAAGAGGACTTGAAAGCGGGGCAGAATTGCAGGAAACCGATTTCAGGAGGTAGACTGGAATTGCATTTAAAGCATAGGAAAAGAGGCAGAACGTCCACAATGATGCACTTGGCCAAAAAGGGCGTATGCGTTTTTTCCTGAATATATTCAGGAAAAAACGCATACGCCCTTTTTGGCCAACCAAGCAAGCTTGCAAAGGAAATCTGCACTACAATGAAGTCTCACTTCCCCCCGGTCAAAAGGGCCATCTGAAAAAAGTGTAAAATCCAGAAAGGCAGGACAGGCCATGGAGAACAGGGAGCCTTGTTATGCTGATGGGCGGGATGTAAATTGCCAACAGCCAGTCGGGAGAGGTGTATGGTGTTTCCTGAAACATCTAAAAAACAAAGCAACAGAGCCTAGGGCACTTCCACTTATGGTCCTATAGCTTAGGGAAATTAAAATCAAAAAGACACAGCCACCCCAAAGTTTGGGACGGCTCTGTTTACAAGAACATCGTTTACAGTACAAGTTCAATATCACAGAAAGTGAAAAATGGATAAAGAAGTTGTGGTACTTACGTACAATGCAATATCACTCAGCAATGAAATCTATGTCATCAGGCCCGTAGCAGCATAATGAGTGGATTCAGGTATGATGATTCTAACTGAAATAAGTCACACAGAAAATGAAACATCATAAGATATCACTAATACACGGAATGTAAACTTGGCTACACAGGAACTTGATTACAAAACAGAACAGGGTCTCAAATTTAGAAAACCAACTTATGCTTGCTTAAGGGGAAAGGTGAGTTGGGGTGCTGCATAAAACCAGAGATTGAAATGAGCACAGATAAAGTTCCTTAAGCCAAATATGGAATAGACAAGAACTACTCCTTGCTCAACGAAATGGACTCAACACCCCATATTAAACGCCTAAGAATGTACCTGACTAGTAAGTATCTTAAAACCTATGGATTGCTATGTCTCTGAAAGAAAATCAAGCGTGTGTACAGGGGCATAAACGCAGCAGTGATAGGATTGGAGAGGTTCGGTGAGCAAATGAAGACCCTTTGAAGTCATATTGCATGGTACCCAATCCACGGGTCTCAACTCTCCAGGTTTAAGGGACTCTGCCTTCAGGTAAAACATGCACGTGGAACCCAGAGTATGATCAACCGTGTGATCGGGAGACGTGTTCCAATATGTCTCAGTTCTCGTCCCCTGGTACTCGGGTGCAACATTCCAGACACTTTACTAACACTCTCCCGACTTGGAGAGTCAGTGCCTTTAACCTCCTGTTTGGCCCAGTTTGCAATTTCTGCGGAAGATGAACAGGAATAGGGAGAACCAAAGAGAGACTAGCTGGAGGTGTCTGGACGGGCAAATTTAACTCTCATTTCCCACCAGGAAGAGGAATTAACCAAAGGCTCAGCGTGCCGTGCCGGAACCAGATTAGGGCCTGAAGCAATCCTGCGGTGTTGCGGCCAGCTCACAAGAAAGCGAGTTGAAGAAAGGAGCTCAGGGGCACTGTAATTCACAAACCTGCAGACTTATAAATGACAGCTATCGTCCAAAAATATACTGAAGTAAGGCTGCCAAGAGGACTTGAAAGCGGGGCAGAATTGCAGGAAACCGATTTCAGGAGGTAGACTGGAATTGCATTTAAAGCATAGGAAAAGAGGCAGAACGTCCACAATGATGCACTTGGCCAAAAAGGGCGTATGCGTTTTTTCCTGAATATATTCAGGAAAAAACGCATACGCCCTTTTTGGCCAACCAAGCAAGCTTGCAAAGGAAATCTGCACTACAATGAAGTCTCACTTCCCCCCGGTCAAAAGGGCCATCTGAAAAAAGTGTAAAATCCAGAAAGGCAGGACAGGCCATGGAGAACTGGGAGCCTTGTTATGCTGATGGGCGGGATGTAAATTGCCAAGAGCCACTCGGGAGAGGTGTATGGTGTTTCCTGAAACATCTAAAAAACAAAGCAACAGAGCCTAGGGCACTTCCACTTATGGTCCTATAGCTTAGGGAAATTAAAATCAAAAAGACACAGCCACCCCAAAGTTTGGGACGGCTCTGTTTACAAGAACCTCGTTTACGGTACAAGTTCAATAGCGCAGAAAGTGAAAAATGGATAAAGAAGTTGTGGTACTTACGTACAATGCAATATCACTCAGCAATGAAATCTATGTCATCAGTCCCGTAGCAGCATAATGAGTGGATTCAGGTATGATGATTCTAACTGAAATAAGTCACACAGAAAAAGAAACATCATAAGATATCATTAATACACGGGATGTAAACTTGGCTACACAGGAACTGGATTACAAAATAGAACAGGGTCTCAAATTTAGAAAACCAACTTATGCTTGCTTAAGGGGAAAGGTGAGTTGGGGTGCTGCATAAAACCAGAGATTGAAATGAGCACAGATAAAGTTCCTTAAGCCAAATATGGAATAGACAAGAACTACTCCTTGCTCAACGAAATGGACTCAACAGCCCATATTAAACGCCTAAGAATGTACCTGACTAGTAAGTATCTTAAAACCTATGGATTGCTATGTCTCTGAAAGAGAATCAAGCGTGTGTACAGGGGCATAAACGCAGCAGTGATAGGATTGGAGAGGTTCGGTGAGCAAATGAAGACCCTTTGAAGTCATATTGCTTGGTACCCATTCCACGGGTCTCAACTCTCCAGGTTTAAGGGATTCTTCCTTCAGCTAAAACATGCACGTGGAACCCAGAGTATGATCAACCGTGTGATCGGGAGACGTGTTCCAATATGTCTTGGTTCTCGTCCCCTGGTACTCGGGTGTAACATTCCAGACGCTTTACTAACACTCTCCCGACTTGGAGAGTCAGTGCCTTTAACCTCCTGTTTGGCCCATTTGCAATTTCTGCGGAAGATGAACAGGAATAGGGAGAACCAATGAGAGACTAGCTGGAGGTGTCTGGACGGGCAAATTTAACTCTCATTTCCCACCAGGAAGAGGAATTAACCAAAGGCTCAGCGTGCCGTGCCGGAACCAGATTAGGGCCTGAAGCAATCCTGCGGTGTTGCGGCCAGCTCACAAGAAAGCGAGTTGAAGAAAGGAGCTCAGGGGCACTGTAATTCACAAACCTGCAGACTTATAAATGACAGCTATCGTCCAAAAATATACTGAAGTAAGGCTGCCAAGAGGACTTGAAAGCGGGGCAGAATTGCTGGAAACCGATTTCAGGAGGTAGACTGGAATTGCATTTAAAGCATAGGAAAAGAGGCAGAACGTCCACAATGATGCACTTGGCCAAAAAGGGCGTATGCGTTTTTTCCTGAATATATTCAGGAAAAAACGCATACGCCCTTTTTGGCCAACCAAGCAAGCTTGCAAAGGAAATCTGCACTACAATGAAGTCTCACTTCCCCCCGGTCAAAAGGGCCACCTGAAAAAAGTGTAAAATCCAGAAAGGCAGGACAGGCCATGGAGAACTGGGAGCCTTGTTATGCTGATGGGCGGGATGTAAATTGCCAAGAGCCACTCGGGAGAGGTGTATGGTGTTTCCTGAAACATCTAAAAAACAAAGCAACAGAGCCTAGGGCACTTCCACTTATGGTCCTGTAGCTTGGGAAATTAAAATCAAAAAGACACAGCCACCCCAAAGTTTGGGACGGCTCTGTTTACAAGAACCTCGTTTACGGTACAAGTTCAATATCGCAGAAAGTGAAAAATGGATAAAGAAGTTGTGGTACTTACGTACAATGCAATATCACTCAGCAATGAAATCTATGTCATCAGGCCCGTAGCAGCATAATGAGTGGATTCAGGTATGATGATTCTAACTGAAATAAGTCACACAGAAAAAGAAACATCATAAGATATCATTAATACACGGAATGTAAACTTGGCTACACAGGAACTGGATTACAAAACAGAACAGGGTCTCAAATTTAGGAAACCAACTTATGCTTGCTTAAGGGGAAAGGTGAGTTGGGGTGCTGCATAAAACCAGAGATTGAAATGAACACAGATAAAGTTCCTTAAGCCAAATATGGAATAGACAAGAACTACTCCTTGCTCAACGAAATGGACTCAACACCCCATATTAAACGCCTAAGAATGTACCTGACTAGTAAGTATCTTAAAACCTATGGATTGCTATGTCTCTGAAAGAAAATCAAGCGTGTGTACAGGGGCATAAACGCAGCAGTGATAGGATTGGAGAGGTTCGGTGAGCAAATGAAGACCCTTTGAAGTCATATTGCATGGTACCCATTCCACGGGTCTCAACTCTCCAGGTTTAAGGGACTCTGCCTTCAGGTAAAACATGCACGTGGAACCCAGAGTATGATCAACCGTGTGATCGGGAGACGTGTTCCAATATGTCTCAGTTCTCGTCCCCTGGTACTCGGGTGCAACATTCCAGACGCTTTACTAACACTCTCCCGACTTGGAGAGTCAGTGCCTTTAACCACCTGTTTGGCCCAGTTTGCAATTTCTGCGGAAGATGAACAGGAATAGGGAGAACCAAAGAGAGACTAGCTGGAGGTGTCTGGACGGGCAAATTTAACTCTCATTTCCCACCAGGAAGAGGAATTAACCAAAGACTCAGCGTGCCGTGCCGGAACCAGATTAGGGCCTGAAGCAATCCTGCGGTGTTGCGGCCAGCTCACAAGAAAGCGAGTTGAAGAAAGGAGCTCAGGGGCACTGTAATTCACAAACCTGCAGAGTTATAAATGACAGCTATCATCCAAAAATATACTGAAGTAAGGCTGCCAAGAGGACTTGAAAGCGGGGCAGAATTGCAGGAAACCGATTTCAGGAGGTAGACTGGAATTGCATTTAAAGCATAGGAAAAGAGGCAGAACGTCCACAATGATGCACTTGGCCAAAAAGGGTGTATGCGTTTTTTCCTGAATATATTCAGGAAAAAACGCATACGCCCTTTTTGGCCAACCAAGCAAGCTTGCAAAGGAAATCTGCACTACAATGAAGTCTCACTTCCCCCCGGTCAAAAGGGCCATCTGAAAAAAGTGTAAAATCCAGAAAGGCAGGACAGGCCATGGAGAACTGGGAGCCTTGTTATGCTGATGGGCGGGATGTAAATTGCCAACAGCCAGTCCGGAGAGGTGTATGGTGTTTCCTGAAACATCTAAAAAACAAAGCAACAGAGCCTAGGGCACTTCCACTTATGGTCCTATAGTTTAGGGAAATTAAAATCAAAAAGACACAGCCACCCCAAAGTTTGGGACGGCTCTGTTTACAAGAACATCGTTTACGGTACAAGTTCAATATCGCAGAAAGTGAAAAATGGATAAAGAAGTTGTGGTACTTACGTACAATGCAATATCACTCAGCAATGAAATCTATGTCATCAGGCCCGTAGCAGCATAATGAGTGGATTCAGGTATGATGATTCTAACTGAAATAAGTCACACAGAAAAAGAAACATCATAAGATATCACTAATACACCGAATGTAAACTTGGCTACACAGGAACTGGATTACAAAACAGAACAGGGTCTCAAATTTAGAAAACCAACTTATGCTTGCTTAAGGGGAAAGGTGAGTTGGGGTGCTGCATAAAACCAGAGATTGAAATGAGCACAGATAAAGTTCCTTAAGCCAAATATGGAATAGACAAGAACTACTCCTTGCTCAACGAAATGGACTCAACACCCCATATTAAACGCCTAAGAATGTACCTGACTAGTAAGTATCTTAAAACCTATGGATTGCTATGTCTCTGAAAGAAAATCAAGCGTGTGTACAGGGGCATAAACGCAGCAGTGATAGGATTGGAGAGGTTCGGTGAGCAAATGAAGACCCTTTGAAGTCATATTGCATGGTACCCATTCCACGGGTCTCAACTCTCCAGGTTTAAGGGATTCTTCCTTCAGCTAAAACATGCACGTGGAACCCAGAGTATGATCAACCGTGTGATCGGGAGACGTGTTCCAATATGTCTCAGTTCTCGTCCCCTGGTACTCGGGTGCAACATTCCAGACGCTTTACTAACACTCTCCCGACTTGGAGAGTCAGTGCCTTTAACCTCCTGTTTGGCCCAGTTTGCAATTTCTGCGGAAGATGAACAGGAATAGGGAGAACCAAAGAGAAACTAGCTGGAGGTGTCTGGACGGGCAAATTTAACTCTCATTTCCCACCAGGAAGAGGAATTAACCAAAGGCTCAGCGTGCCGTGCCGGAACCAGATTAGGGCCTGAAGCAATCCTGTGGTGTTGCGGCCAGCTCACAAGAAAGCGAGTTGAAGAAAGGAGCTCAGGGGCACTGTAATTCACAAACCTGCAGAGTTATAAATGACAGCTATCATCCAAAAATATACTGAAGTAAGGCTGCCAAGAGGACTTGAAAGCGGGGCAGAATTGCAGGAAACCGATTTCAGGAGGTAGACTGGAATTGCATTTAAAGCATAGGAAAAGAGGCAGAACGTCCACAATGATGCACTTGGCCAAAAAGGGCGTATGCGTTTTTTCCTGAATATATTCAGGAAAAAACGCATACGCCCTTTTTGGCCAACCAAGCAAGCTTGCAAAGGAAATCTGCACTACAATGAAGTCTCACTTCCCCCCGGTCAAAAGGGCCATCTGAAAAAAGTGTAAAATCCAGAAAGGCAGGACAGGCCATGGAGAACAGGGAGCCTTGTTATGCTGATGGGCGGGATGTAAATTGCCAACAGCCACTCGGGAGAAGTGTATGGTGTTTCCTGAAACATCTAAAAAACAAAGCAACAGAGCCTAGGGCACTTCCACTTATGGTCCTATAGCTTAGGGAAATTAAAATCAAAAAGACACAGCCACCCCAAAGTTTGGGACGGCTCTGTTTACAAGAACATCGTTTACGGTACAAGTTCAATATCGCAGAAAGTGAAAAATGGATAAAGAAGTTGTGGTACTTACGTACAATGCAATATCACTCAGCAATGAAATCTATGTCATCAGGCCCGTAGCAGCATAATGAGTGGATTCAGGTATGATGATTCTAACTGAAATAAGTCACACAGAAAAAGAAACATCATAAGATATCACTAATACACCGAATGTAAACTTGGCTACACAGGAACTGGATTACAAAAAAGAACAGGGTCTCAAATTTAGAAAACCAACTTATGCTTGCTTAAGGGGAAAGGTGAGTTGGGGTGCTGCATAAAACCAGAGATTGAAATGAGCACAGATAAAGTTCCTTAAGCCAAATATGGAATAGACAAGAACTACTCCTTGCTCAACGAAATGGACTCAACACCCCATATTAAACGCCTAAGAATGTACCTGACTAGTAAGTATCTTAAAACCTATGGATTGCTATGTCTCTGAAAGAAAATCAAGCGTGTGTACAGGGGCATAAACGCAGCAGTGATAGGATTGGAGAGGTTCGGTGAGCAAATGAAGACCCTTTGAAGTCATATTGCATGGTACCCATTCCACGGGTCTCAACTCTCCAGGTTTAAGGGATTCTTCCTTCAGCTAAAACATGCACGTGGAACCCAGAGTATGATCAACCGTGTGATCGGGAGACGTGTTCCAATATGTCTCAATTCTCATCCCCTGGTACTCGGGTGTAACATTCCAGACGCTTTACAAACACTCTCCCGACTTGGAGAGTCAGTGCCTTTAACCTCCTGTTTGGCCCATTTGCAATTTCTGCGGAAGATGAACAGGAATAGGGAGAACCAATGAGAGACTAGCTGGAGGTGTCTGGACGGGCAAATTTAACTCTCATTTCCGACCAGGAAGAGGAATTAACAAAAGGCTCAGCGTGCCGTGCCGGAACCAGATTAGGGCCTGAAGCAATCCTGCGGTGTTGCGGCCAGCTCACAAGAAAGCGAGTTGAAGAAAGGAGCTCAGGGGCACTGTAATTCACAAACCTGCAGACTTATAAATGACAGCTATCGTCCAAAAATATACTGAAGTAAGGCTGCCAAGAGGACTTGAAAGCGGGGCAGAATTGCAGGAAACCGATTTCAGGAGGTAGACTGGAATTGCATTTAAAGCATAGGAAAAGAGGCAGAACGTCCACAATGATGCACTTGGCCAAAAAGGGCGTATGCGTTTTTTCCTGAATATATTCAGGAAAAAACGCATACGCCCTTTTTGGCCAACCAAGCAAGCTTGCAAAGGAAATCTGCACTACAATGAAGTCTCACTTCCCCCCGGTCAAAAGGGCCATCTGAAAAAAGTGTAAAATCCAGAAAGGCAGGACAGGCCATGGAGAACTGGGAGCCTTGTTATGCTGATGGGCGGGATGTAAATTGCCAACAGCCACTCGGGAGAGGTGTATGGTGTTTCCTGAAACATCTAAAAAACAAAGCAACAGAGCCTAGGGCACTTCCACTTATGGTCCTGTAGCTTGGGAAATTAAAATCAGAAAGACACAGCCACCCCAAAGTTTGGGACGGCTCTGTTTACAAGAACCTCGTTTACGGTACAAGTTCAATATCACAGAAAGTGAAAAATGGATAAAGAAGTTGTGGTACTTACGTACAATGCAATATCACTCAGCAATGAAATCTATGTCATCAGGCCCGTAGCAGCATAATGAGTGGATTCAGGTATGATGATTCTAACTGAAATAAGTCACACAGAAAAAGAAACATCATAAGATATCACTAATACACCGAATGTAAACTTGGCTACACAGGAACTGGATTACAAAACAGAACAGGGTCTCAAATTTAGAAAACCAACTTATGCTTGCTTAAGGGGAAAGGTGAGTTGGGGTGCTGCATAAAACCAGAGATTGAAATGAGCACAGATAAAGTTCCTTAAGCCAAATATGGAATAGACAAGAACTACTCCTTGCTCAACGAAATGGACTCAACACCCCATATTAAACGCCTAAGAATGTACCTGACTAGTAAGTATCTTAAAACCTATGGATTGCTATGTCTCTGAAAGAAAATCAAGCGTGTGTACAGGGGCATAAACGCAGCAGTGATAGGATTGGAGAGGTTCGGTGAGCAAATGAAGACCCTTTGAAGTCATATTGCATGGTACCCATTCCACGGGTCTCAACTCTCCAGGTTTAAGGGATTCTTCCTTCAGCTAAAACATGCACGTGGAACCCAGAGTATGATCAACCGTGTGATCGGGAGACGTGTTCCAATATGTCTCAGTTCTCGTCCCCTGGTACTCGGGTGCAACATTCCAGACGCTTTACTAACACTCTCCCGACTTGGAGAGTCAGTGCCTTTAACCTCCTGTTTGGCCCAGTTTGCAATTTCTGCGGAAGATGAACAGGAATAGGGAGAACCAAAGAGAAACTAGCTGGAGGTGTCTGGACGGGCAAATTTAACTCTCATTTCCCACCAGGAAGAGGAATTAACCAAAGGCTCAGCGTGCCGTGCCGGAACCAGATTAGGGCCTGAAGCAATCCTGTGGTGTTGCGGCCAGCTCACAAGAAAGCGAGTTGAAGAAAGGAGCTCAGGGGCACTGTAATTCACAAACCTGCAGAGTTATAAATGACAGCTATCATCCAAAAATATACTGAAGTAAGGCTGCCAAGAGGACTTGAAAGCGGGGCAGAATTGCAGGAAACCGATTTCAGGAGGTAGACTGGAATTGCATTTAAAGCATAGGAAAAGAGGCAGAACGTCCACAATGATGCACTTGGCCAAAAAGGGCGTATGCGTTTTTTCCTGAATATATTCAGGAAAAAACGCATACGCCCTTTTTGGCCAACCAAGCAAGCTTGCAAAGGAAATCTGCACTACAATGAAGTCTCACTTCCCCCCGGTCAAAAGGGCCATCTGAAAAAAGTGTAAAATCCAGAAAGGCAGGACAGGCCATGGAGAACAGGGAGCCTTGTTATGCTGATGGGCGGGATGTAAATTGCCAACAGCCACTCGGGAGAAGTGTATGGTGTTTCCTGAAACATCTAAAAAACAAAGCAACAGAGCCTAGGGCACTTCCACTTATGGTCCTATAGCTTAGGGAAATTAAAATCAAAAAGACACAGCCACCCCAAAGTTTGGGACGGCTCTGTTTACAAGAACATCGTTTACGGTACAAGTTCAATATCGCAGAAAGTGAAAAATGGATAAAGAAGTTGTGGTACTTACGTACAATGCAATATCACTCAGCAATGAAATCTATGTCATCAGGCCCGTAGCAGCATAATGAGTGGATTCAGGTATGATGATTCTAACTGAAATAAGTCACACAGAAAAAGAAACATCATAAGATATCACTAATACACCGAATGTAAACTTGGCTACACAGGAACTGGATTACAAAAAAGAACAGGGTCTCAAATTTAGAAAACCAACTTATGCTTGCTTAAGGGGAAAGGTGAGTTGGGGTGCTGCATAAAACCAGAGATTGAAATGAGCACAGATAAAGTTCCTTAAGCCAAATATGGAATAGACAAGAACTACTCCTTGCTCAACGAAATGGACTCAACACCCCATATTAAACGCCTAAGAATGTACCTGACTAGTAAGTATCTTAAAACCTATGGATTGCTATGTCTCTGAAAGAAAATCAAGCGTGTGTACAGGGGCATAAACGCAGCAGTGATAGGATTGGAGAGGTTCGGTGAGCAAATGAAGACCCTTTGAAGTCATATTGCATGGTACCCATTCCACGGGTCTCAACTCTCCAGGTTTAAGGGATTCTTCCTTCAGCTAAAACATGCACGTGGAACCCAGAGTATGATCAACCGTGTGATCGGGAGACGTGTTCCAATATGTCTCAATTCTCATCCCCTGGTACTCGGGTGTAACATTCCAGACGCTTTACAAACACTCTCCCGACTTGGAGAGTCAGTGCCTTTAACCTCCTGTTTGGCCCATTTGCAATTTCTGCGGAAGATGAACAGGAATAGGGAGAACCAATGAGAGACTAGCTGGAGGTGTCTGGACGGGCAAATTTAACTCTCATTTCCGACCAGGAAGAGGAATTAACAAAAGGCTCAGCGTGCCGTGCCGGAACCAGATTAGGGCCTGAAGCAATCCTGCGGTGTTGCGGCCAGCTCACAAGAAAGCGAGTTGAAGAAAGGAGCTCAGGGGCACTGTAATTCACAAACCTGCAGACTTATAAATGACAGCTATCGTCCAAAAATATACTGAAGTAAGGCTGCCAAGAGGACTTGAAAGCGGGGCAGAATTGCAGGAAACCGATTTCAGGAGGTAGACTGGAATTGCATTTAAAGCATAGGAAAAGAGGCAGAACGTCCACAATGATGCACTTGGCCAAAAAGGGCGTATGCGTTTTTTCCTGAATATATTCAGGAAAAAACGCATACGCCCTTTTTGGCCAACCAAGCAAGCTTGCAAAGGAAATCTGCACTACAATGAAGTCTCACTTCCCCCCGGTCAAAAGGGCCATCTGAAAAAAGTGTAAAATCCAGAAAGGCAGGACAGGCCATGGAGAACTGGGAGCCTTGTTATGCTGATGGGCGGGATGTAAATTGCCAACAGCCACTCGGGAGAGGTGTATGGTGTTTCCTGAAACATCTAAAAAACAAAGCAACAGAGCCTAGGGCACTTCCACTTATGGTCCTGTAGCTTGGGAAATTAAAATCAGAAAGACACAGCCACCCCAAAGTTTGGGACGGCTCTGTTTACAAGAACCTCGTTTACGGTACAAGTTCAATATCGCAGAAAGTGAAAAATGGATAAAGAAGTTGTGGTACTTACCTACAATGCAATATCACTCAGCAATGAAATCTATGTCATCAGGCCCATAGCAGCATAATGAGTGGATTCAGGTATGATGATTCTAACTGAAATAAGTCACACAGAAAAAGAAACATCATAAGATATCACTAATACACGGAATGTAAACTTGGCTACACAGGAACTGGATTACAAAACAGAACAGGGTCTCAAATTTAGAAAACCAACTTATGCTTGCTTAAGGGGAAAGGTGAGTTGGGGTGCTGCATAAAACCAGAGATTGAAATGAGCACAGATAAAGTTCCTTAAGCCAAATATGGAATAGACAAGAACTACTCCTTGCTCAACGAAATGGACTCAACACCCCATATTAAACGCCTAAGAATGTACCTGACTAGTAAGTATCTTAAAACCTATGGATTGCTATGTCTCTGAAAGAGAATCAAGCGTGTGTACAGGGGCATAAACGCAGCAGTGATAGGATTGGAGAGGTTCGGTGAGCAAAAGAAGACCCTTTGAAGTCATATTGCTTGGTACCCATTCCACGGGTCTCAACTCTCCAGGTTTAAGGGATTCTTCCTTCAGCTAAAACATGCACGTGGAACCCAGAGTATGATCAACCGTGTGATCGGGAGACGTGTTCCAATATGTCTCAATTCTCGTCCCCTGGTACTCGGGTGTAACATTCCAGACGCTTTACTAACACTCTCCCGACTTGGAGAGTCAGTGCCTTTAACCTCCTGTTTGGCCCATTTGCAATTTTTGCGGAAGATGAACAGGAATAGGGAGAACCAATGAGAGACTAGCTGGAGGTGTCTGGACGGGCAAATTTAACTCTCATTTCCCACCAGGAAGAGGAATTAACCAAAGGCTCAGCGTGCCGTGCCGGAACCAGATTAGGGCCTGAAGCAATCCTGCGCTGTTGCGGCCAGCTCACAAGAAAGCGAGTTGAAGAAAGGAGCTCAGGGGCACTGTAATTCACAAACCTGCAGAGTTATAAATGACAGCTATCGTCCAAAAATATACTGAAGTAAGGCTGCCAAGAGGACTTGAAAGCGGGGCAGAATTGCAGGAAACCGATTTCAGGAGGTAGACTGGAATTGCATTTAAAGCATAGGAAAAGAGGCAGAACGTCCACAATGATGCACTTGGCCAAAAAGGGCGTATGCGTTTTTTCCTGAATATATTCAGGAAAAAACGCATACGCCCTTTTTGGCCAACCAAGCAAGCTTGCAAAGGAAATCTGCACTACAATGAAGTCTCACTTCCCCCCGGTCAAAAGGGCCATCTGAAAAAAGTGTAAAATCCAGAAAGGCAGGACAGGCCATGGAGAACAGGGAGCCTTGTTATGCTGATGGGCGGGATGTAAATTGCCAACAGCCACTCGGGAGAGGTGTATGGTGTTTCCTGAAACATCTAAAAAACAAAGCAACAGAGCCTAGGGCACTTCCACTTATGGTCCTATAGCTTAGGGAAATTAAAATCAAAAAGACACAGCCACCCCAAAGTTTGGGACGGCTCTGTTTACAAGAACATCGTTTACGGTACAAGTTCAATATCACAGAAAGTGAAAAATGGATAAAGAAGTTGTGGTACTTACGTACAATGCAATATCACTCAGCAATGAAATCTATGTCATCAGGCCCGTAGCAGCATAATGAGTGGATTCAGGTATGATGATTCTAACTGAAATAAGTCACACAGAAAAAGAAACATCATAAGATATCACTAATACACCGAATGTAAACTTGGCTACACAGGAACTGGATTACAAAACAGAACAGGGTCTCAAATTTAGAAAACCAACTTATGCTTGCTTAAGGGGAAAGGTGAGTTGGGGTGCTGCATAAAACCAGAGATTGAAATGAGCACAGATAAAGTTCCTTAAGCCAAATATGGAATAGACAAGAACTACTCCTTGCTCAACGAAATGGACTCAACAGCCCATATTAAACGCCTAAGAATGTACCTGACTAGTAAGTATCTTAAAACCTATGGATTGCTATGTCTCTGAAAGAAAATCAAGCGTGTGTACAGGGGCATAAACGCAGCAGTGATAGGATTGGAGAGGTTCGGTGAGCAAATGAAGACCCTTTGAAGTCATATTGCATGGTACCCATTCCACGGGTCTCAACTCTCCAGGTTTAAGGGATTCTTCCTTCAGCTAAAACATGCACGTGGAACCCAGAGTATGATCAACCGTGTGATCGGGAGACGTGTTCCAATATGTCTCAATTCTCGTCCCCTGGTACTCGGGTGTAACATTCCAGACGCTTAACTAACACTCTCCCGACTTGGAGAGTCAGTGCCTTTAACCTCCTGTTTGGCCCATTTGCAATTTCTGAGGAAGATGAACAGGAATAGGAAGAACCAATGAGAGACTAGGTGGAGGTGTCTGGACGGGCAAATTTAACTCTCATTTCCCACCAGGAAGAGGAATTAACCAAAGGCTCAGCGTTCTGTGCCAGAACCAGATTAGGGCCTGAAGCAATCCTGCGGTGTTGCGGCCAGCTCACAAGAAAGCGAGTTGAAGAAAGGAGCTCAGGGGCACTGTAATTCACAAACCTGCAGAGTTATAAATGACAGCTATCGTCCAAAAATATACTGAAGTAAGGCTGTCAAGAGGACTTGAAAGCGGGGCAGAATTGCAGGAAACCGATTTCAGGAGGTAGACTGGAATTGCATTTAAAGCATAGGAAAAGAGGCAGAACGTCCACAATGATGCACTTGGCCAAAAAGGGCGTATGCGTTTTTTCCTGAATATATTCAGGAAAAAACGCATACGCCCTTTTTGGCCAACCAAGCAAGCTTGCAAAGGAAATCTGCACTACAATGAAGTCTCACTTCCCCCCGGTCAAAAGGGCCATCTGAAAAAAGTGTAAAATCCAGAAAGGCAGGACAGGCCATGGAGAACTGGGAGCCTTGTTATGCTGATGGGCGGGATGTAAATTGCCAAGAGCCACTCGGGAGAGGTGTATGGTGTTTCCTGAAACATCTAAAAAACAAAGCAACAGAGCCTAGGGCACTTCCACTTATGGTCCTATAGCTTAGGGAAATTAAAATCAAAAAGACACAGCCACCCCAAAGTTTGGGACGGCTCTGTTTACAAGAACCTCGTTTACGGTACAAGTTCAATATCGCAGAAAGTGAAAAATGGATAAAGAAGTTGTGGTACTTACGTACAATGCAATATCACTCAGCAATGAAATCTATGTCATCAGGCCCGTAGCAGCATAATGAGTGGATTCAGGTATGATGATTCTAACTGAAATAAGTCACACAGAAAAAGAAACATCATAAGATATCATTAATACACGGGATGTAAACTTGGCTACACAGGAACTGGATTACAAAACAGAACAGGGTCTCAAATTTAGAAAACCAACTTATGCTTGCTTAAGGGGAAAGGTGAGTTGGGGTGCTGCATCAAACCAGAGATTGAAATGAGCACAGATAAAGTTCCTTAAGCCAAATATAGAATAGACAAGAACTACTCCTTGCTCAACGAAATGGACTCAACACCCCATATTAAACGCCTAAGAATGTACCTGACAATAAGTATCTTAAAACCTATGGATTACTATGTCTCTGAAAGAAAATCAAGCGTGTGTACAGGGGCATAAACGCAGCAGTGATAGGATTGGAGAGGTTCGGTGAGCAAATGAAGACCCTTTGAAGTCATATTGCATGGTACCCATTCCACGGGTCTCAACTCTCCAGGTTTAAGGGACTCTGCCTTCAGGTAAAACATGCACGTGGAACCCAGAGTATGATCAACCGTGTGATCGGGAGACGTGTTCCAATATGTCTCAGTTCTCGTCCCCTGGTACTCGGGTGCAACATTCCAGACGCTTTACTAACACTCTCCCGACTTGGAGAGTCAGTGCCTTTAACCTCCTGTTTGGCCCAGTTTGCAATTTCTGCGGAAGATGAACAGGAATAGGGAGAACCAAAGAGAGACTAGCTGGAGGTGTCTGGACGGGCAAATTTAACTCTCATTTCCCACCAGGAAGAGGAATTAACCAAAGGCTCAGCGTGCCGTGCCGGAACCAGATTAGGGCCTGAAGCAATCCTGTGGTGTTGCGGCCAGCTCACAAGAAAGCGAGTTGAAGAAAGGAGCTCAGGGGCACTGTAATTCACAAACCTGCAGAGTTATAAATGACAGCTATCATCCAAAAATATACTGAAGTAAGGCTGCCAAGAGGACTTGAAAGCGGGGCAGAATTGCAGGAAACCGATTTCAGGAGGTAGACTGGAATTGCATTTAAAGCATAGGAAAAGAGGCAGAACGTCCACAATGATGCACTTGGCCAAAAAGGGCGTATGCGTTTTTTCCTGAATATATTCAGGAAAAAACGCATACGCCCTTTTTGGCCAACCAAGCAAGCTTGCAAAGGAAATCTGCACTACAATGAAGTCTCACTTCCCCCCGGTCAAAAGGGCCATCTGAAAAAAGTGTAAAATCCAGAAAGGCAGGACAGGCCATGGAGAACAGGGAGCCTTGTTATGCTGATGGGCGGGATGTAAATTGCCAACAGCCAGTCGGGAGAGGTGTATGGTGTTTCCTGAAACATCTAAAAAACAAAGCAACAGAGCCTAGGGCACTTCCACTTATGGTCCTATAGCTTAGGGAAATTAAAATCAAAAAGACACAGCCACCCCAAAGTTTGGGACGGCTCTGTTTACAAGAACATCGTTTACGGTACAAGTTCAATATCACAGAAAGTGAAAAATGGATAAAGAAGTTGTGGTACTTACGTACAATGCAATATCACTCAGCAATGAAATCTATGTCATCAGGCCCGTAGCAGCATAATGAGTGGATTCAGGTATGATGATTCTAACTGAAATAAGTCACACAGAAAAAGAAACATCATAAGATATCACTAATACACCGAATGTAAACTTGGCTACACAGGAACTGGATTACAAAACAGAACAGGGTCTCAAATTTAGAAAACCAACTTATGCTTGCTTAAGGGGAAAGGTGAGTTGGGGTGCTGCATAAAACCAGAGATTGAAATGAGCACAGATAAAGTTCCTTAAGCCAAATATGGAATAGACAAGAACTACTCCTTGCTCAACGAAATGGACTCAACACCCCATATTAAACGCCTAAGAATGTACCTGACTAGTAAGTATCTTAAAACCTATGGATTGCTATGTCTCTGAAAGAAAATCAAGCGTGTTTACAGGGGCATAAACGCAGCAGTGATAGGATTGGAGAGGTTCGGTGAGCAAATGAAGACCCTTTGAAGTCATATTGCATGGTACCCATTCCACGGGTCTCAACTCTCCAGGTTTAAGGGATTCTTCCTTCAGCTAAAACATGCACGTGGAACCCAGAGTATGATCAACCGTGTGATCGGGAGACGTGTTCCAATATGTCTCAATTCTCATCCCCTGGTACTCGGGTATAACATTCCAGACGCTTTACAAACACTCTCCCGACTTGGAGAGTCAGTGCCTTTAACCTCCTGTTTGGCCCATTTGCAATTTCTGCGGAAGATGAACAGGAATAGGGAGAACCAATGACAGACTAGCTGGAGGTGTCTGGACGGGCAAATTTAACTCTCATTTCCCACCAGGAAGAGGAATTAACCAAAGGCTCAGCGTGCCGTGCCGGAACCAGATTAGGGCCTGAAGCAATCCTGCGGTGTTGCGGCCAGCTCACAAGAAAGCGAGTTGAAGAAAGGAGCTCAGGGGCACTGTAATTCACAAACCTGCAGACTTATAAATGACAGCTATCGTCCAAAAATATACTGAAGTAAGGCTGCCAAGAGGACTTGAAAGCGGGGCAGAATTGCAGGAAACCGATTTCAGGAGGTAGACTGGAATTGCATTTAAAGCATAGGAAAAGAGGCAGAACGTCCACAATGATGCACTTGGCCAAAAAGGGCGTATGCGTTTTTTCCTGAATATATTCAGGAAAAAACGCATACGCCCTTTTTGGCCAACCAAGCAAGCTTGCAAAGGAAATCTGCACTACAATGAAGTCTCACTTCCCCCCGGTCAAAAGGGCCATCTGAAAAAAGTGTAAAATCCAGAAAGGCAGGACAGGCCATGGAGAACTGGGAGCCTTGTTATGCTGATGGGCGGGATGTAAATTGCCAACAGCCACTCGGGAGAGGTGTATGGTGTTTCCTGAAACATCTAAAAAACAAAGCAACAGAGCCTAGGGCACTTCCACTTATGGTCCTGTAGCTTGGGAAATTAAAATCAGAAAGACACAGCCACCCCAAAGTTTGGGACGGCTCTGTTTACAAGAACCTCGTTTACGGTACAAGTTCAATATCGCAGAAAGTGAAAAATGGATAAAGAAGTTGTGGTACTTACGTACAATGCAATATCACTCAGCAATGAAATCTATGTCATCAGGCTCATAGCAGCATAATGAGTGGATTCAGGTATGATGATTCTAACTGAAATAAGTCACACAGAAAAAGAAACATCATAAGATATCACTAATACACGGAATGTAAACTTGGCTACACAGGAACTGGATTACAAAACAGAAAAGGGTCTCAAATTTAGAAAACCAACTTATGCTTGCTTAAGGGGAAAGGTGAGTTGGGGTGCTGCATAAAACCAGAGATTGAAATGAGCACAGATAAAGTTCCTTAAGCCAAATATGGAATAGACAAGAACTACTCCTTGCTCAACGAAATAGACTCAACAGCCCATATTAAACGCCTAAGAATGTACCTGACTAGTAAGTATCTTAAAACCTATGGATTGCTATGTCTCTGAAAGAGAATCAAGCGTGTGTACAGGGGCATAAACGCAGCAGTGATAGGATTGGAGAGGTTCGGTGAGCAAATGAAGACCCTTTGAAGTCATATTGCTTGGTACCCATTCCACGGGTCTCAACTCTCCAGGTTTAAGGGATTCTTCCTTCAGGTAAAACATGCACGTGGAACCCAGAGTATGATCAACCGTGTGATCGGGAGACGTGTTCCAATATGTCTCAATTCTCGTCCCCTGGTACTCGGGTGCAACATTCCAGACGCTTTACTAACACTCTCCCGACTTGGAGAGTCAGTGCCTTTAACCTCCTGTTTGGCCCATTTGCAATTTCTGCGGAAGATGAACAGGAATAGGGAGAACCAATGAGAGACTAGCTGGAGGTGTCTGGACGGGCAAATTTAACTCTCATTTCCCACCAGGAAGAGGAATTAACCAAAGGCTCAGCGTGCCGTGCCGGAACCAGATTAGGGCCTGAAGCAATCCTGCGGTGTTGAGGCCAGCTCACAAGAAAGCGAATTGAAGATAGGAGCTCAGGGGCAGTGTAATTCACAAACCTGCAGAGTTATAAATGACAGCTATCGTCCAAAAATATACTGAAGTAAGGCTGCCAAGAGGACTTGAAAGCGGGGCAGAATTGCAGG
The DNA here is from genome assembly GCF_964270905.1 of Leucopleurus acutus. Lineage (NCBI taxonomy): Eukaryota > Metazoa > Chordata > Mammalia > Artiodactyla > Delphinidae > Leucopleurus > Leucopleurus acutus. The sequence goes on from NW_028139006.1 coordinate 162,104, forward strand.
AAACCGATTATAGGAGGTAGACTGGAATTGCATTTAAAGCATAGGAAAAGAGGCAGAACGTCCACAATGATGCACTTGGCCAAAAAGGGCGTATGCGTTTTTTCCTGAATATATTCAGGAAAAAACGCATACGCCCTTTTTGGCCAACCAAGCAAGCTTGCAAAGGAAATCTGCACTACAATGAAGTCTCACTTCCCCCCGGTCAAAAGGGCCACCTGAAAAAAGTGTAAAATCCAGAAAGGCAGGACAGGCCATGGAGAACTGGGAGCCTTGTTATGCTGATGGGCGGGATGTAAATTGCCAAGAGCCACTCGGGAGAGGTGTATGGTGTTTCCTGAAACATCTAAAAAACAAAGCAACAGAGCCTAGGGCACTTCCACTTATGGTCCTGTAGCTTGGGAAATTAAAATCAAAAAGACACAGCCACCCCAAAGTTTGGGACGGCTCTGTTTACAAGAACCTCGTTTACGGTACAAGTTCAATATCGCAGAAAGTGAAAAATGGATAAAGAAGTTGTGGTACTTACGTACAATGCAATATCACTCAGCAATGAAATCTATGTCATCAGGCCCGTAGCAGCATAATGAGTGGATTCAGGTATGATGATTCTAACTGAAATAAGTCACACAGAAAAAGAAACATCATAAGATATCACTAATACACGGAATGTAAACTTGGCTATACAGGAACTGAATTACAAAATAGAACAGGATCACAAATTTAGAAAACCAACTTATGCTTGCTTAAGGGGAAAGGTGAGTGGCGGTGTTGCATAAAACCAGAGATTATAATGAGCACAGATAAAGTTCCTTAAGCCAGATACTGAATAGACAAGAGCTACTCCTTGCTCAATGAAATGGACTCAACACCCCATATTAAATGCCTAAGAACGTACCTGACTAGTAAGTATCTTAAAACCTATGGATTGCTATTTCCCTGAAAGAGAATCAAGCGTCTGTAAAGGGGCCTAAATGCAGCAGTGATAGGATTGGAGAGGTTCGGTGAGCAAATGAAGACCCTTTGAAGTCATATTGCATGGTACCCATTCCACGGGTCTCAACTCTCCAGGTTTAAGGGATTCTTCCTTCAGCTAAAACATGCATGCGGAGCCCAGAGTATGATCAACCATGTGATCGGGAGACGTGTTCCAATATGTCTCAGTTCTCGTCCCCTGGTACTCGGGTGCAACATTCCAGACGCTTTACTAACACTCTCCCGACTTGGAGAGTCAGTGCCTTTAACCTCCTGTTTGGCCCAGTTTGGAATTTCTGCGGAAAATGAACAGGAATAGGGAGAAACAATGAGAGACTAGCTGGACGTGTCTGGACGGGCAAATTTAACTCTCATTTCGCACCAGGAATAGGAATTAACCAAAAGCTCAGCATCCCGGCCGGAACGAGATTAAGGCCTGAAGCAATCCTGCGGGGTTGTGGCCAGCTCACAAGAAAGCGAGTAGAAGTAAGGAGCTCAGGGGCACTGTAATTCACAAACCTGCAGAGTTATAAATAACAGCTATCGTCCAAAAATATACTGAAGTAAGGCTGACAAGAAGACTTGAAAGCGGGGCAGAATTGCAGGAATCCGATTTCAGGAGGTAGACTGGAATTGCATTTAAAATATAGGAAAAGAGGCAGAATGTGGACAATGATGCACTTGGCCAAAAAGGGCGTATGCGTTTTTTCCTGCATATATTCAGGAAAAAACGCATACGCACTTTTTGGCCAACCAAGCAAGCTTGCAAAGGAAATCTGCACTACAATGAAGTCTCACTTCCTCCCGGTCAAAAGGGCCATCTGAAAAAAGTGTAAAATCCAGAAAGGCAGGACAGGCCATGGAGAACTGGGAGCCTTGTTATGCTGATGGGCGGGATGTAAATTGCCAACAGCCACTCGGGAGAAGTGTATGGTGTTTTCTGAAACATCTAAAAAACAACGCAAGTGAGCCTAGGGCACTTCCACTTATGGTGCTGTAGCTTAGGGAAAGTAAAATCAAAAAGACACAGCCACCCCAAAGTTTGGGATGGCTCTGTTTACAAGAACCTCATTTACGGTACAAGTTCAATAGCGCAGAAAGTGAAATATGGATAAAGAAGTTGTGGTACTTACGTACAATGCAATATCACTCAGCAATGAAATCTATGTCATCAGGCCCATAGCAGCATAATGAGTGGATTCAGGTATGATGATTCTAACTGAAATAAGTCACACAGAAAAAGAAACATCATAAGATATCACTAATACACGGAATGTGAACTTGGCTACACATGAACTGAATTATAAAACAGAACAGGGTCTCAAGTTTAGAAAAGCAACTTATGCTTTTTTAAGGGGGAAGGTGATTTGGGGTGCTGCATAAAACCAGAGTTTGACATTAGCACAGATAATGTTCCATAAGCCAAATGTGTAATAGACAAGACCTACCCTTTGCTCAACAAAATGGACTCAACAATCAGGTATCACCTCACACCTGTTATAATGGGCATCATCTGAAAATCTACAAACAATAAATGCTGGAAAGGGTGTGGAGAAAAGGAACCCTCTTCCACTATTGTTGGGAATATAAATTGTTACATTCACTATGGAGAACAATATGGAGTTTCTTAAGAAACTAACAATAGAATTACCATATGATACAGCAATCCCAGTACTGGACATATACCCAGACAAAACCATAAATCAAAAAGAGACATTCACCGCAATGTTCATTGCATCACTATTTACAATATCGAGGTAATGGAAGCAACCTAAATGCCCACAGACAGACGAATGCATAAAGCTGTGGTACGTATATAAAATGGAATATTACTAAGCCATGAAAAGGAATGAAATTGGGTCATTTGTAGAGACGTCGATGGATCTAGAGACTGTCATACAGAGTGAAGTAAGTCAGAAAGAGAAAAACAAATCTTGTATATTCATGCATATATGTGGAACCTAGAAAAACCGTACAGATTAACCATTTTGCAAGGCATAAATAGAGCAACAGATGTAGACAACAAATGTATGGACAACAAGGGGGGAAAGCTGTTGGGGGGATGGTGGTGGGAGGAGTTGAGAGACTGGGATTGGCATGTATACATTTATATGTATAAAATAGATAACCAATAAGAACCTGCTGTATAAAAATATAAAGTAAAATTCAAAATTGAAAAGAAATAAAATTTAAAAAATAAAACAGAAAAAACAATTATTCCCTTCACATACATGTATTTATATGAATAAATTATTTCCATGCTTCTATCTGTAAATACAAAAAAGAGGAATAAAATCTACCTTGAACCAAAAACGAAAAAGAGAAAAAAAACACAGAACCCACCAGTTCCACAGAGGAAAACCGTATCAGGGCACTTGCTCCAGTTGTAAACAATTCTGAAGTTGGTCAGTGGTGGGGAATCGTCTCCCAGTCAGCCAGCAGCCCCCACGCAACAAGCGTCCTCATTGCAAAGCTGGGGCACCGTGCCGAGGCATCTGTGAGTAAACGTGAGCTGAGCCCCAGGCCAGTTGCTGCTGAACTATTCCCACCCGTCCCAGGTAAAACACCTGAATATATACAAGGACTTGAAAGCCTAGAGGAAGGGCCATAGAGCCACACGAGTGACAACATGCCGGCCGACTTGGTGCCTGCAGGCCAGCCAGGATGGTCCTGGCCCTGGGTGCTCTTCTGGAAGATTTCCATTTCCCTGCCTGAGATACCCGTCCTGTCCCTGCCCCCACTGCTTTTTTCCTTCCTCACCTCTGCCCAGGGAGAAATTCCAGCAGCAGGTATGGGTGACACATCCTCTTCTTTAGCAGGTGGCAGCCTGGCAACTGCTGCAGAAAGTCCAGCAGAGCCCCACTCACACTGGGCCACCCACAAAGCCGTGGCCTCTCACTCCCTCCCACCAGCCCAGCCCCGAGACTGCTGACAGGGCAGAGAAAATGGCGTCAGGCACGGCTGCAGGGGCTCTTGCTGCCTGGAGTGGTATTTATATTGATCTCAACCCAGGCACACCTGGGGAGGGCTGGCCAGCACGGTAAGGCTGCCCAGCTCAGCCAATCATCACCCCTCAGGGGCTCACAGTTGCAGAAAATGGAACTTGCTGAACCGGCCAGGTCCAAGGAACAGGTGTGGGCTCCTGAGAGTCAGGATAGACAAGGGGCTGCAGCTTTGGCTTGTTTTCTAATCATTTTATCTGGCCCATGAGTGGGAGACAACTTCAAGAAAACCCTCTCCTAATGAGAGGAACCCAGGAGTCAGGGAGAGGAGGGGTGGGTGGTGGTTGGAGACAGAGGCCTGGTGCCCCGGGTGCAGTGGAAGTCTCTGGAAGACCAGGTGGAGGGAGGCCGCACAGAGTGATGCCCAGGGTCACAGACCTGTCGCAGCTGCTGTTTGTTAGTTCAAGTCCTGCTCTGAGGTGCTCTGTGTCAGCTCTGAGCGACAGGTGAGCTGGGGGTGCTCTGCAATGAGGGCTATGTGCACGGTTCCTGTGTGCCCAGCCCTGCCACAGTACCTGCAAGGGTAGCTCTGTATCCTGGGAGGGGCCTGACCACGAGAGCCCCGTGGGCTGGGGTGGGGGTGGGGTACCTGCCCAGGTGAGCTCCATATTCTGGGATTGGTGTGACCACGAGAGCCCCATGGGCTGCTGGGGACCTGGTAAAGGATGTCAGGACAGTCAGTGAAGCCACCGAGGATATACCTCCAGTTGCTCCTAATTCCTACACCCTGCTGGTCATTCTACCAACCACCAGGACATGGTATTCTGTATTAGTCTTCAATGATGCCTTCTTTTGTATTCCATTAGTCCCAGAGTCACAAGAAATTTTGGCTTGTGAGTGGCAGGACTCAACATACAACTAAAACAATACTTCCGGGCCGTCTTGCCCCAAGGGTGCAAAAATTCCCACACCATTTTTGGGGAAACCTTAGCTAAAGACCTAAAAGTTCTACCTCTGGAAAAGGAAACCCTCCTTCAATAGGCAGACGACATTCTGATCGCCAGCCCTACTAAGGAGGCCTCTGAACTACCAAGCCAATAAAGGATAGAAGTTGTCCAAGAAAAAGCTCAAATATCACAGACTGTGGTGACCTGCCTGGGCTCCATTCTCACAGAAGGTCGGAGAAGCCCATCCCAGGAAAGGGAAGAAACCATTTTCGGCCTTACTCCTTTCTAAAACTAGAAGACAGCTTAGGGGTTCCTGGGGAGGCCAGGGTTTGCTGCTTCTGGATCCCTAACTGCAGTCTACTAGCTGGGCCATTATATGAAACACTGAAAGGAAAAGATGATGATCCTTTTGAATAGAATCCAGAAGTGGCCTTTCAAGAATGGAAAGAGCAGTCAATTCAGACCCTTGCCCTGGAACTCCCTAATTTAGCTAAACCCTTTGACCTTTACATTCCCGGTGAAAGGTGAATCGCCATTGGAGAATTAGTGCAAAAACTGGGACCACTTGAAATGGAACAATGCAAGAATGCCATCCAGGTAGGATAAACTACGGTCACCAAGGGGCTTGGCCCACTGCCACATCTGGCCAAGATACTGGCGGTATCTAAAAACCTGGAAATCAGCAGCCCAAAAGGCCACCTCCCTCCTAAGGGAAAAGGACCCCACGTGGTGATCCTAACCACCAACCATGCCCTGAAGTTGCAGGGTTTGCTCCGTGGGCACACCAACCTCGAGTGAGGAGGCCCTCCAACTCCAACATCCAGAGAGATAACCGGGGGCAACAGGACACCATGACGACTCGTGTGAACATCACTTGACCTGGAGTTTCTCTCATAAAACAACAAGAGTGTGTCCCAAAAGAGTAGACTACTGCTTGCAGGACTTACTGCACACAGAGGGGAGCTAATAATCTTGGCGGGGGAACCGTATGTCACACTGTCACCATAGAAAAGCCTACAGACACCGTGATGATGGTGGCCAATAAGACTGGCTGGACTCCTGTTTACTTCAAAAGGCTGTTGACTCAGTGGCCATCATGGTCCTTGATCACCACTGACCCTGGACTGTCTGGGAGTTGAGCGGGCAGGGCTCTGACACCTGGTGCTGTTTGTACGTTAATTCAGGGGCCTAATTGAAGACAGCGCAGACTACTGGTCAGAGCATCTAGGCTGGCAGAAACGGTCAGCCTAAGGTGGCCGAACAAATGTGGGGTGGGGTGAAACCGGCCCCCACAGCGTCTCTGCACATCTCTTTCCTGGACCCTTAAAGGTCATTAGAATCTATAACGCTTCCAATGCTGGTGCTCAGGTGGACGAGCAGGGAGGCAGGGGGCCTGGGGACAATCAACGTCACCTGGAGGCTGCTGGGGAGAAGCTCTGACCCTCGCCCCTTGGTATGAGGGCTCCCAACTCAGCACTCAGCAGTTACAGAAGAAGGGTCTGCACCCTCAGCACTCCAAGAATGAGGAACGGGACAAAAGGCAGAGGAGGGGTTTGTCCCCAGCAAAGCCCATTAAAAATCCCTGGGAGATAAAAGTAGAATCTGGGCAATAAAGTCAAGTCTAACCTTTTTTATCCTTTGTGCTTTGTCTAATTTCATGTGCTCCTAGGGTCCCGCATGCAGAGGTTCCACACCCGGCACTTCAGACCAGATTTCCTAGTGCAGAATGGCTGGGTCGACACCTCAGCTCCTGGGGCCCAGTGCAGACTCCGCGATATAGAGCCTGAGCTGCAGCCAACCCGGCCCTCGAGAGCTCCGCCCCCTCCCTCCCACTGACTCTGACAGGATCTCTACACAGCAGCCCAGCCCACAGCCCACGGGGTAGTGCATGCTCTCACCTCTCCATTCTCTGATCAAAATATAAAGTTTCCTTTGCTTGTGAACCAAACTCAGTCTCGATCTGTTGGCCCCAATGACACTGCGCAGGGGGACACTTGCTGGGGTCCACTCTGGAGGATCAGTAACAGAAATTGAGACTATTGTAACCTCAATGAACAGATGTGTGAGCCAAACTGTAGTTAACATAGAACAGTGTATAAGGCTCGGGTAAAATAAGATGTTTCTAACGCTTCCATTGGCTATTTCCATCACTTTATTATAAGCAAGTTCAGTGAAAAGGTTTGTCTTATTTGTCAGGTCAATATTAGAGAAACGAAGTGATTTCTTTCCAAGGATGTACATCTAATAATCTTGGTTAAAGCTTCAATCTTGTTTTAAATGCTTTTCCATTGAAAATGATACCTCTCTTTCAGCTCCCCCATTTCTGAGAAGTATAAAATCTTATAATTTATTATTACCAAAGGGGAAAGGTGGGAGGAGGGATAAAGTAACAGTTTGGGATTAACACATACACACTGCTATGTATAAAATAGATCATCAACAAGGAACTACTGTATAGCACAGGGAACTACACTCAACATTTTGCAATAACCTATAAGGGGAAATAATCTGAAAAAGAATAGATATTTTTATTGACATCATCTATCAATGACAGTTAAAGTGTAACCTAAGGGAAGCTGGTGGTGAGTGCTTCTGACCCTGAAGACTTCAGTCATCTAAAGTTTGGACTCTGCCTACTTCCCAAGGCCCTTAATGAACATATGTGTAGCCGTAGCTTAAAAAATTCCCCAGTTTGGGTTTCGGGTAGACACTGATTTTGAAAAAGCCCTGGTGTTCTCCTTACATGAATGGGACTCTTCCTACTGCTAAAACATGTCTGTCACACCCAGAGGATGGTATACCGTCTGATCGGGAAGAGTTTGGAAAAGGCATCTCATCTCCTCATCTCCTGGTGCTCGGGTTCACCCATCCAGCGTCTTTACTAACAGTCTCCCCACTTGGAGATGGCAGCACTGTCAACATCCTGTTGCGTACAGTTTGGAATTTGTCCAGAGGATGAAGCAGAAGGATGAGGAACAATGAGAGACAAGTCCTAGGTGTTCAGACAGGCACATGTCACTCTAATTTCCAATCAGGAAGACGAATTGACCAAAGGCTAGGGTTGCCCATGGAAACAGTATAGGGCTTGAGGAAATCCCGCTGCTTTGTGGCCAGTTCCCATAAACACAAGTTGAACAATGGAACTCAGGGACAGTAAAATTCACGAAACTGCAGAGTTGAAAATATCCATCACTGAAAAATGTCTTGAGGAAAGTCAGAGAAAAGGACTTGTAAGCAAGGGAGAATGGCAGGAAAGGGATTTGAGGAGGTAGAAAGGACTCGCCATTAAGCACAAGAAAAGGAGCTGAACATTGCCAACATTGCAGTTGGCCAAAAAGGGTGTATGCGTTTTTTTCTGTATATATTCAAGAAAAGGGCATACACTTTTTTAGCCAACCAAACAGGTGGGCACTGGAAGTCGATACTACAAGAGATATCACTTCGCATCAGTCAGAAGAGCCATCCTCATAAACCGTAAACAACAGAAATGCAGGACAGGGCAGGGAGAAGAGGGAGCCCTGTGAGACTTATAGTGGAAATGTATATTGCCAACGGCCATTCTGGAGAAGTGTATTGTGTTTACTAAAGCATCTAAAAAATGAGCTACAGAGCATAGGGCACTTGCACTCATGGGCGTATATCTTGGGAAAAACAAAAATCGAGAAGACACAGGCACCCCAGTGTTTACCCCCTCTCTGTTTAAAAGATCCTCGACTAGGATATAACTTAAATGTCTCTGGAGAGAAAAAATGGATACAGATGTGGTACTTAGGTAGAGTGGAATATTATTCAGCCTGGAAATCAATGAAATATGGCCAGTTGTAACAACTCCGGAGGAGTTACGTATGATCATTCTAAGTGACATAATTCAAAAAGAAAAAGACACATATCATAAGATATCACTTAAAGGTGGAATGCAAAATGGCTACACATGAAATAAATTACAAAACAAAAACATAGTCAAATATGTAGAAAACACGCATAAGGCTGCTAAACGGGAAAGGTGGGGAGAGGTGAGGCATCATCCAGGAGGTTGAAATTAGCAAAGATACCATTCCAAATACCAAACTGATAATCAACAAGGCCTACACAGTAGCTAAAAGAACTGCACTCAGCACACTCAAGTCACCGGAAAAGAATATATACGACTGGTAAGAATCTGAAAAAGAATTTACTGATGTCTCTCTGTACGTGAATCAAGTGGATGTACAGCAGCAAGAAACAGAGCTTTGAAAATCAGCTGTAACCAATATAGTAATAAATTGAAAAAAATAAACGACAGAGAGACAGAGAAAACCTCTTACAACTTTTCCTCAGGGCCGGTGATGCAACATGGATTGAACACATCTAGACCCACAGCAGGATGAGACATAAGGCTGGAAACTGTTTGCACTAAGAGAAATGTGAGGTTGGGTGAGGAAATGCACACCCTTTAAAGTAATACTACCTGGTACCCATTCAATGGGTCCCAAATCTGCAGGTTCAAGGGATCTTCCTACAGCTAAAACATGCATGGAAAACCCAGAGGACTGTACACCATGTGATCGGGAGATGTGTCTAAAATGCAGCTCATTTATCCTCTCCTGGTGCTCCTGTTCACCATTCCAGCCACGTTACTTAGAATCTCCCCACTTGGAGAATCAGCACATTTCAACTTCTGTTTCACACATTTTGCAAATTGTGAGGAGGATGAACGGGAAGAGGGGGAACCAATGAGAGAATAGTTGTAGGGGTTTGGACGGGCACATATCACTCTAATTTCCCATTAAGAATAAGAATTGCAAAAAGGCTCAGCCCGCCTCGCCCGAGCCAAAATAGGGCCGGAAGCAATCCTGCGGATTTGAGGCCAGCTCACAAAAGAGCAACTTATAAAATGGAGCTCAGGGTCACTGCAATTCACAAACCTGCAGAGTTATAAATGAAAACTAACGTCCAAAAATATGTTGAGGTAAGGCAAAGAAGAGGATCTGAATGCAAGACAGAATTGCAAGAAACAGATTTCAAGAGATAGATTGGACTCGTCTTTAAAGCACATGAAAAGCGGCAGAATTTCGACAATGATGCAGTTGGCCCAAAAGGGCGTATGCGTTTTTTCCTGATTATATCCAGGAAAAAACGCATGCGCACTTTATGGGCAACGAAGCAAGCAAGCAATGCAAATGTGCACAACAAAGAAGTCTCATTACCCACTGGTCAAAAGGGCCATCCTAAAAAATTGTAAAAACCAGAAATGCAGGACAGGCCATGGAGAACAGGGAGCCTTTATACACTGATGGGCAGTGTGTGAACTGCCGAGAGCCACTCTGGAGAAGTGTATGGTGGTTCCTAAATCATCTAAAAAACAGAGCTACAGAGCATAGGACACTTCCAATCATGGGAGTATATCTAGGGAAGTCTAAAAATCAACAAGACACAAGCACACCACAGTTTAGGGCTACTCTGTTTACAAGAACCTCAACTTCAGTACACCTTAAATATCCCAGGAAAGAGAACAATGGATAAAGAAGATGTGGTACTTATGTACAATGGAATATCTCTTCACCATGAAATCAATGTAATAAGGCTAGTAGAAGGATAAAGAGTGGGTTTAGGTCCGATAATACTACTTGAAATAAGTCAAACAGAAAAAGAAACATATCATAAGATATCACTTATAGAGGGAGGGTAAATATGGCTGCACAAGAAATGAATTACAGAACAGAACAGTGTCTCACATTTAGAAAACACACTTATTTCAGCTTAAGGGGAAAGGAGAGGCGGGGTGATGCATAAAACCAGAGTTTGAAATTAGCACAGATACCGTTCAATAAACCAAATAGATATTAGACAAGATCTACACCTTGCTCAATGAACTGGCCTCAACACACCCTATACACCGCAGAGAAATATATCTGAGTAACAAGAATCTTAAAACCCATGTATTGATATATCTACATAAGGGAATCAAGTGTGTGCAGAGCGGCACAAACACAGCAGTGAAAATGAGCTAAACCCCATTATAGAAATAAATTTTAAAAACAAAACGCAGAAACAATGAAAGAGAGAAAAATTCTTACAAAATTCGCTCAGGGGCTGTGATGCAACCTGGATTGACCACATATAAACCCACAGCTGGATAAGACATAAGGCTGGACACTTGGGGCTGAGAGGATTGGTGAGCTTTGGTGAGCAACTGCCAAAAGTTTAATGCAATACTTCATGCTACTCATTCCAAGGGTCCCAACACTCCAGGTTGAAGGGAATCTTCCTACAGCTAAACCATGCTTGGGAAACCCAGCGACTGGTATACCATATGATTGGGAAAGGTTTCTAAAACGCACCTCATTTTTCCTCTCCTGGGGCTCCGGATCGACATTCCAGCCGCTTTACTAAAATATCCCCACATGGAGAGTCAATGCCTTTAAGTTCTGGTATCGCACAGTCTGCAGTTAGTGTGGAGGATGAATGGGAATAGGGGGAACCAGTGAGAAACTAGGTGTAGCGGTTTCAATGGGCACATGTCACTCTAATTTCACATCAGTAAGAAGAATAAACCTAACCCTAACCCTTCCCCGAAGCCTTGCCCTCACCCGTCCCCTAATCCTAACCCGTACGCTCACACTAACCCACGCCCTCACACGTACGCTCCCCCTCAACCGTTGTCGTACCCTCACCTGGACCCTAAACCGTCCCCGTCCCATAACCCTAACCCTAGCCTGAACCCTAACCCTAAACCTTCCCCGAAGCCTTCCCCTCACCCGTCCCCTAATCCTAACCCGTACGCTCACACTAACACGCGCCCTCACACGTACGCTCCCCCTAAAGCTCTGTCGTACCCTCACGTGGACCCTAAACCATCCCCGTCCCCTAACCCTAACCCTAGCCCGAACCCTAACCCTAAACCTTCCCCGAAGCCTTCCCCTCACCCGTCCCCTAATCCTAACCCGTACACTCACACTAACCCGCGCCGTGACACGTACGCTCCCCCTCAACCGTTTTCGTACCCTCACCTGGACCCTAAACCGTCCCCGTCCCCTAACCCTAATCCTAGCCCGAACCCTAAACCTAACCCTTCCCCGAAGCCTTCCCCTCACCGGTCCCATAATCCTAACCCGTACGCTCACACTAACCCGCGCCCTCACACGTACGCTCCCCATAAACCGTTGTCGTAACCGAACCTGGACCCTAAACCATCCCCGTCCCCTAACCCTAACCCTAGCCCGAACCCTAACCCTAACCCTTCCCCGAAATCTTCCCCTCACCCGTCCCCTAATCCTAACCCGTACGCTCACACTAACCCGCACCCTCACACGTACACTCCCCAAAAACTGTTGTCGTAACCTCACCTGGACCCTAAACCGTCCCCATTCCCTAACCCTAACCCTAGCCCGAACCCTAAGCCTAACCATTCCCCGAAGCCTTCCCCTCACCGGTCCCATAATCCTAACCCGTACGCTCACACTAACCCACGCCCTCACACGTACGCTCGCCCTAAACCGTTGTCGTACACTCTCCTGGACCCTAAACCGTCCCCGTCCCCTAACTCTAACCCTAGCCCGAACCCTAACCCTAACCCTTCCCCGAAGCCTTCCCCTCACCCATCCCCTAATCCTAACCCGTACGCTCACACTAACACGCGCCCTCACACGTACACTCCCCCTAAAGCGTTGTCGTACCCTCACCTGGACCCTAAACCGTCCCCATCCCCTAACCCTAACCATAGCCCGAACCCTAACCCTAACCCTTCCCCGAAGCCTTCCCCTCACCCGTCCCCTAATCCTAACCCGTACGCTCACACTAACCCGCGCCCTCACACGTACGCTCCCCCTCAACCTTTGTCGTACCCTCACCTGGACCCTAAACCGTCCCCATCCCCTAACCCTAACCCTAGCCCGAACCCTAACCCTAACCCTTCCCCGAAGCCTTCCCCTCACCCGTCCCCTAATCCTAACCCGTACGTTCACACTAACCCGCGCCCTCACACGTACGCTCCCCATAAACCGTTGTCGTAACCTCACCTGGACCCTAAACCGTCCCCATCCCCTAACCCTAACCCTAGCCCGAACCCTAACCCTAACCCTTCCCCGAAATCTTCCCCTCACCCGTCCCCTAATCCTAACCCGTACGCTCACACTAACCCGCGCCGTCACACGTACGCTCCCCCTAAAGCGTTGTCGTACCCTCACCTGGACCCTAAACCGTCCCCGTCCCCTAACTCTAAACCTAGCCAGAACCCTAACCCTAACCCTTCCCCGAAGCCTTCCCCTCACCGGTCCCCTAATCCTAAACCGTATGCTCACACTAACCTGCGCTCTCACACGTACGGTCCCCATAAACCGTTGTCGTTCCCTCACCTGGACCCTAAACCGTCCCCTTCCCCTAACCCTAGCCCTAGCCCGAACCCTAACCCTAACCCTTCCCCGAAGCCTTCCCGTCACCCGTCCCCTAATCCTAACCCGTATGCTCACACTAACCCGCGCCCTCACACGTACGCTCCCCCTAAACCGTTGTCGTACCCTCACCTGTACCCTAAACCGTCCCCGTCCCCTAACCCTAATCCTAGCCCGAACCCTAACCCTAACCCTTCCCCGAAGCCTTCCTCTCACTCGTTCCCTAATCCTAACCCTTACGCTCACACTAACCCGTGTCCTCACACGTACGCTCCCCCTAAACCGTTGTCGTACCCTCACCTGGACACTAAAACGTGCCCGTCCCCAAACCCTAACCCTAGCCCGAACCCTAACCCTAACCCTTCCCCGAAGCCTTCCCCTCACCCGTGCCCTAATCCAAACCCATACGCTCACACTAACCCGCACCCTCACACGTACGCTCCCCCTAAACCGTTGTCGTACCCTCACCTGGGCCCTAAACCGTCCCCGTCCCCTAAGCCTAACCTTAGCCCGAAACCTAACCCTAACCCTTCCCCGAAGCCTTCCCCTCACCCGTCCCCTAATCCTAACCCGTACGCTCACACTAACCCGCGCCCACACACGTACGCTCCCCCTAAAACTCTGTCGAACCCTTACCTGGACCCTAAACCGTCCCCGTCCCCTAACCCTAACCCTAGCCCGAACCCTAACCCTAAACCTTCCCCGAAGCCTTCCCCTCACCCGTCCCCTAATCCTAACCTGTACGCTCACACTAACCTGCGCTCTCAAACCTACGCTCCACCTAAACCGTTGTTGTACCCTCACCTGGACCCTAAACCGTCCCCGTCCCCTAACCCTAACCCTAGCCCGAACCCTAACCCTAACCCTTCCCCGAAGCCTTCCCCTCACCCGTCCCCTAATCCTAACCCGTACGCTCACACTAACCCATGCCCTCACACGTACGCTCCCCCTAAAGCTCTGTCGTACCCTCACCTGGACCCTAAACCGTCCCCATCCCCTAACCCTAACCCTAACCCTAGCCCGAACACTAACCCTAACCCTTCCCCGAAGCCTTCCCCTCACCCGTCCCCTAATCCTAACCCGTACGCACACACTAACCCGCGCCCTCACACGTACGCTCCCCCTAAACCGTTGTCATACCCTCACCTGGACCCTAAACCGTCCCCATCCCCTAAACCTAACCCTAGCCCGAAACCTAACCCTAACCCTTCCCCGAAGCCTTCCCCTCACCCGTCCCCTAATCCTAACCCGTACGCTTACACTAACCCGCGCCCTCACACGTATGCTCCCCCTAAACCGTTGTCATACCCTCACCTGGACCCTAAACCGTCCCCGTCCCCTGACCCTAACCCTAGCCCGAACCCTAACCCGAACCCTTTCCCGAAGCCTTCCCCTCACCGGTCCCCTAATCCTAACCCGTACGTTCACACTAACCCGCGCCCTCACACGTACGCTCCCCATAAACCGTTGTCGTAACCTCACCTGGACCCTAAACAGTCCCCATCCCCTAACCCTAACCCTAGCCCGAAACCTAACCCTAACCCTTCCCCGAAATCTTCCCCTCACCCGTCCCCTAATCCTAACCCGTACCCTAACACTAAACCGCGCCCTCACACAATCACTCCCCCTAAACCATTGTCGTACCCTCACCTGGACCCTAAACCGTCACCGTCCCCTAACCCTAACCCTAGCCCGAACCCTAACCCTAACCCTTCCCCGAAGCCTTCCCCTCACCCGTCCCCTAATCCTAACCAGTAGGCTCACACTAACCCACGCCCTCAAATGTACGCTCCCTCTAAACCGTTGTCGTACACTCAACTGTACCCTAAACCGTCCCCATCCCCTAAACCTAACCCAGGCCGAACCCTAACCCTAACCCTTCCCCGAAACCTTCCCCTCACCCGTCCCCAATCCTAACCCGTATGCTCACACTAACCCACGCCCTCACACGTACGCTCCCCCTAAACTGTTGTCATACCCTCACCTGGACCCTAAACCGTCCCTATCCCCTAAACCTAACCCTAGCCCGAACCCTAAACCTAACCCTTCCCCGAAGCCTTCCCCTCACCCATCCCCTAATTGTAAACCGTACGCTCACACTAACCCGCGCCCTCACACGTACGCTCCCCCTAAACCATTGTCATACCCTCACCTGGACCCTAAACCGTCCCCGTCCCCTAACCCTAACCCTAGCCCGAACCCTAACCCGAACCCTTTCCCGAAGCCTTCCCCTTACCGGTTCCTTAATCCTAACCCGTACGCTCACACTAACCCGCGCCCACACACGTACTCTCTCCATAAACCGTTGTCGTACCCTCACCTGTACCCTAAACCGTCCCCGTCCCCTAACCCTAACCCTAACCCTAGCCCGAACCCTAACCCTAAACCTTCCCTGAAGCCTTCCCCTCACCCGTCCCCTAATCCTAACCCGTACGCTCACACTAACCCGTGCCCACAAACGTACACTCCCCCTAAACCGTTGTCGTACCCTCACCTGGACCCTAAACCGTCCCCATGCCCTAACCCTAACCCTAGCCCGAACCCTAACCCTAACCCTTCCCCGAAGCCTTCCCCTCACCCGTCCCCTAATCCTAACCCGTAAGCTAACACTAACCCGTGCCCTCACACGGTTGCTCCCCCTAAACCGTTGTCCTACCCTCACTTGGACCCTAAAAAGTCCCCGTCCCCTAACCATAACCCTAACCCTTAACCGAAGCCTTACCCTAACACGTCCGCTAATCCTAACCTGTACACCAACACTAACCCATGCCCTCACACGTACGCTCAGTCTAAACCACTGTCGTACCCTAACCTGTCCCCTAAAATGTCCCCGTCCCCTAACCTTAACCGTAACCCTAACCCTAACCCTTCCCCGAAGCCTTCCCCTCACCCGTCCCCTAATCCTAACCCGTACGCTAACACTAACCCGCGCCCTCACACGTAAGCTCCCCCTAAAGCGTTGTCGTACCCTCACCTGGACCCTAAACCATCCCCGTCCCCTAATCCTAACCCTACCCTGAACCCTAAACCTAACACTTCCCCGAAGCCTGACCAACACCCGTACCCTAATCTTAACACGTACGCTCACGCTAACCCGCACCCTGACACGTACGCTCTCCCTAAAGCGTTGTCGTACCCTCATCTGGAACCTAAACCGTCCCCGTCTCCTAACCCTAACCCTAGCCCGAACCCTAACCCTAACTCTTCCCCGAATCCTCACCCTCACCCATTCCCTAATCCTAACCCGCACGCTAACGCTGACCCGTGCCCTCACACGTATGCTCCCCCTAAAGCGTTGTCGTACCCTCAGCTGGACCCTAAACTGTCCCCGTCCCCTAACCCTAAACCTAGCCCGAACCCTAACCCTAAACCTTCCCCGAAGCCTGACCCTCTCCCGTACCCTAATCCTATCCCGCACGCTAACACTAACCCGCGCCCTCACACGTACGCTCCCCCTAAAGCGTTGTCGTACCCTCACCTGGACCCTAAACCGTCCCCGTCCCCTAACCCTAACCCTAGGCTGAACCCTAACCCTAACTCTTCCCCGAATCCTGACACTCAGCCGTCCCCTAATCCTAACCCGTACGCTAACGCTAACCCGCCCCCTAACACGTTCCCTCCCCCTAAAGCTTTGTCGTACTCTCACCTGGACCCTAAACCGTCCCCATCCCCTAACCCTAACCCTAGACCGAACCCTAACCGTAACCCTTCCCGAAGCCTGAACCTAACCCGTCCCCTAATCCTAACCCGCACGCTAACGCTAACCCGCGCCCTCACACGTACGCTCCCCCTAAAGCGTTTTCATACCCTCAGCTGTACCCTAAACCGTCCCCGTCCCCTAAACCTAAACCTAGCCCGAACCCTAAACCTAACCCTACCCCGAAGCCTGACCCTCACCCGTCCACTAATCCTAACACGTACGCTCACGCTAACCCACGCCCTCACACATACGCTCCCCCTAAAGCGTTGTCATACATTCACCTGGACCCTAAACCGTCCCCGTCCCCTAACCCTAACCCTAGCCCGAACCCTAACCCTAACTATTCCCCGAAGCCTGACCCCAAACCGTCCCCTAATCCTAACCCGTACGCTAACTTACTCCCTCACACGTACGCTCCCCCTAAAGCGTTGTCGTACCCTCACCTGGACCCTAAACCGTCCCCGTCCGATAACCCTAACCCTAGCCCAAACCCTAACCCTAACCATTCCCCGAAGCCTGACCCTCACCCGTCCCCTAATCCTAACCCGCACGCTAATGCTAACCCGCGCCCTCACATGTACGCTCCCCCTAAAGTGTTGTCGTACCCTCACCTGGACCCTAAACCATCCCCTTCCCCTAACCCTAACCCTAGACAGAACCCTAAGCCTGACCCTTCCCCGAAGCTTGACCCAACACGTCCCCTAATCCTAACCTGTACGCTAACGCTAATCCGCGCCCTCACATGTACGCTCCCCCTAAAGCGTTGTCGTACCCTCACATGAACCCTAAACCATCCCGGGCCCCTAACACTAACCCTAGCCCGATCCCTAACCCTAACCCTTCCCCGAAGCCTGACCCTCACCCGTCCCCTAATCCTAACCTGTACGCTAACACTGACATGCGCCCTCACAAGTACGCTACCCCTAAAGCGTTGTCATACCCTAACCTGGACCCTCAACCGTCCCAGTCCCCGTCCCCTAACCCTAGCCCGAACCCTAACCCTAACACTTCCCCGAAGCCTGACCCTCACCCGTCCCCTAATCCTAACCCGTACGCTCACACTAACCCGCGCCCTCACACGTACGCTCCCCCTAAAGCGTGGTCGTACCCTCACCTGGACCCTAAACCGTCCCCGTCCCCTAACCCTAACCCTAGGCTGAACCCTAACCCTAACCCTTCCCCGAAGCCTGACACTCACCCGTCCCCTAATCCTAACCTGTATGCTAATGCTAACCCGCCCCCTAACACGTTCCCTCCCCTAAAGCTTTGTCGTACCCTCACCTGGACCCTAAACCGTCCCCGTCCCCTAACCCTAACCCTAGACCGAACCCTAACCCTAACCCTTCCCGAAGCCTGAACTTAACCCGTCCCCTAATCCTAACCCGTACGCTAACACTAACCCGCGCCCTCACACGTACGCTCCCCCTAAAGTGTTGTCGTACCCTCACCTGGACCCTAAACCGTCCCCGTCCCCTAACCCTAACCCTAGCCTGTCCCTAACCCTAACCCTTCCCCGAAGCCTGACCCTCACCCGTCCCCTAATCCTAACCCGTACGCTGACACTAACACGGGCACTCACATGTACGCTCCCCCTAAAGCTTTGTCGTACGCTCACGTGGACCCTAAACGGTCCCCGTCCCCTAACCCTAACCCTAGCCCGAACCCTAACACTAACCCTTCCCCGAAGCCTGACCCTCACCTGTCCCCTAATCCTAACCCGCACGCGAACGCTAACCCGCGCCCTCACACGTACGCTCTCCCTAAAGTGTTGTCATACCCTCACCTGGACCCTAAACCGTCCCTGTCCCCTAACCCTAAACCTCGCCCGATCCCTAACCCTAACCCTTCCCCAAAGCGTGACCCTCACCCGTCCCCTAATCCTAACAAGTACGCTAACACTGACCTGCGCTCTCACAACTATGCTCCCCCTCAAGCGTTGTCGTACCCTCACCTGGACCCTAAACCGTCCCGGGCCCCTAACCCTAATCCTACCCCGAACCCTAACCCTAACACTTCCCCGAATCCTGACCCACACCCGTCCCCTAATCCTAACCCGTACGCTGACACTAACACGCGCCCTCACACGTACGCTCCCCCTAAAGCGTTGTCATACCCTCACCTGGACCCTAAACCGTCCCCGTCCCCTAACCCTAACCCTTCACCGAAGCCTGACCCTCACCCGTACCCTAAACCTATCACGTACGCTAACACTAACCCACGCTCTCACACTTACGCTCCCCCTAAAGCGTTGTCGTACCCTCACCTGTACCCTAAACCGTCCCCGTCCCCTAACCCTAACCCTAGCCTTTCCCTAACCCTAACCCTTCCCCGAAGCCTGACCCTCACCCGTCCCCTAATCCTAACCCGTACGCTAACACTGACCCGCGCCCTCACACGTACGCTCCCCCTAAAGCGTTGTCGTACCCTCACCTGGACCCTAAACCATCCCCGTCCCCTAACCCTAACCCTAGCCCGAACCCTAACCCTAACACTTCCCCGAAGCCTGACCAACACCCGTACCCTAATCTTAACACGTACGCTCACGCTAACCCGCACCCTGACACGTACGCTCTCCTTAAAGCGTTGTCGTACCCTCACCTGGAACCTAAACCGTCCCCGTCTCCTAACCCTAACCCTAGCCCGAACCCTAACCCTAACCCTTCCCCGAATCCTCACCCTCACCCGTTCCCTAATCCTAACCCGCACGCTAATGCTAACCCGTGCCCTCACACGTATGCTCCCCCTAAAGCGTTGTCGTACCCTCAGCTGGACCCTAAACTGTCCCCGTACCCTAACCCTAAACCTAGCCCGAACCCTAACCCTAACCCTTCCCCGAAGCCTGACCCTCTCCCGTACCCTAATCCTATCCCGCACGCTAACACTAACCCGCGCCCTCACACGTACGCTCCCCCTAAAGCGTTGTCGTACCCTCACCTGGACCCTAAACCGTCCCCGTCCCCTAACCCTAGGCTGAACCCTAACCCTAACTCTTCCCCGAAGCCTGACACTCACCCGTCCCCTAATCCTAACCCGTACGCTAACGCTAACCCGCCCCCTAACACGTTCCCTCCCCCTAAAGCTTTGTCGTACTCTCACCTGGACCCTAAACCGTCCCCATCCCCTAACCCTAACCCTAGACCGAACCCTAACCGTAATCCTTCCCGAAGCCTGAACCTAACCCGTCCCCTAATCCTAACCCGCACGCTAACGCTAACCCGCGCCCTCACACGTACGCTCCCCCTAAAGCGTTTTCATACCCTCAGCTGTACCCTAAACCGTCCCCGTCCCCTAACCCTAACCCTAGACTGAACCCTAACCCTAACCCTTCCCCGAAGCCTGACCCTCACCCGTCCCCTAATCCTAACGCGTACGCTAACGCTAACCCACGCCCTCACATGTACGCTCCCCCTAAAGCGTTGTCATAACCTCACCTGGACACTAAACCGTCCCCGTCTCCTAACTCTAACCCTACCGCGAACCCTAACCCTAACCCTTCCCCGAAGCCTGACTCTCACCCGTCGCCTAATCCTAACCTGTACGCTCTCGCTAACCCGCGCCCTCACACATACGCTCCCCCTAAAGCATTGTCATACCCTCCCCTGGACCCTAAACCGTCCCTGTCCCCGTCCCCTAACCCCAGCCCGAACCCTAACCCTAACCCTTCCCCGAAGCCTGACTCTCACCCGTCCCTTAATCCTAACCCGTACGCTAACGCTAACACGCGCCCTCACACGTACGCTCCCCCTAAAGCGTTGTCGTACCCTCACCTGGACCCTAAACCGTCCCCATCCCCTAACCCTAACCTTACCCCGAACCCTAACCCTAACCCTTCCCCGAAACCTGACCCTCACCCGTCCCCTAATCCTAACCCGTACGCTAACACTAACCCGCGCCCTCAAACGTACGCTCCCCCTAAAGCGTGGTTGTACCCTCACCTGTACCCTAAACCGTCCCCGTCCCCTAAACCTAAACCTAGCCCGAACCCTAAACCTAACCCTACCCCGAAGCCTGACCCTCACCCGTCCACTAATCCTAACACGTATGCTCACGCTAACCCACGCCCTCACACATACGCTCCCCCTAAAGCGTTGTCATACATTCACCTGGACCCTAAACCGTCCCCGTCCCCTAACCCTAACCCTAGCCCAAACCCTAACCCTAACTATTCCCCGAAGCCTGACCCCAAACCGTCCCCTAATCCTAACCCGTACGCTAACGCTAACTTACTCCCTCACATGTACGCTCCCCCTAAAGCGTTGTCGTACCCTCACCTGGACCCTAAACCGTCCCAACCCCTAACCCTAACCCTAGCCCGAACCCTAACCCTAACCCTTCCCCGAAGCCTGACCCTCACCCGTCCCCTAATCCTAACCCATACGCTAACACTAACCCGCGCCCTCACACGTACGCTCCCCCTAAAGCGTTGTCGTACCCTCACCTGGACCCTAAACCGTCCCCGTCCGATAACCCTAACCCTAGCCCGAACCCTAACCCTAACCATTCCCCGAAGCCTGACCCTCACCCGTCCCCTAATCCTAACCCGCACGCTAATGCTAACCCACGCCCTCACATGTACGCTCCCCCTAAAGCGTTGTCGTACCCTCACCTGGACCCTAAACCATCCCCTTCCCCTAACCCTAACCCTAGACAGAACCCTAAGCCTGACCCTTCCCCGAAGCCTGACCCAACACGTCCCCTAATCCTAACCTGTACGCTAACGCTAATCCACACCCTCACATGTACGCTCCCCCTAAAGCGTTGTCGTACCCTCACATGAACCCTAAACCATCCCGGGCCCCTAACCCTAAACCTAGCCCGATCCCTAACCCTAACCCTTCCCCGAAGCCTGACCCTCACCCGTCCCCTAATCCTAACCTGTACGCTAACACTGACATGCGCCCTCACAAGTACGCTACCCCTAAAGTGTTGTCATACCCTAACCTGGACCCTCAACCGTCCCAGTCCCCGTCCCCTAACCCTAGCCCGAACCCTAACCCTAACCCTTCCCCGAAGCCTGACCCTCACCCGTCCCCTAATACTAACCCGTACGCTCACACTAACCCGCGCCCTCACACGTACGCTCCCCCTAAAGCGTTGTCGTACCCTCACCTGGACCCTAAACCGTCCCGGGCCCCTAACCCTAATCCTACCCCGAACCCTAACCCTAACACTTCCCCGAATCCTGACCCTCTCCCGTCCCCTAATCCTAACCCGTACGCTAACACTAACCCACGCCCTCACACGTACGCTCTCCCTAAAGCGTTGTCGTACCCTCACCTGGACCCTAAACCGTGCCCGTCCCCTAACCCTAATCCTAGCCTGTCCCTAACCCTAACCCTTCCCCGAAGCCTGACCCTCACCCGTCCCCTAATCCTAACCCGTACGCTGACACTAACACGCGCACTCACACGTACGCTCCCGCTAAAGCGTTGTCGTACCCTCACCTGGACCCTAAACCGTCCCCGACCCCTAAGCCTAACCCCAGCCCGAACCCTAACCCTAACCCTACCCCGAAGCCTGATACTCACGCGTCCCCTAATCCTAACCCGTATGCTCACGCTAACCCGCGCCCTCACACGTATGCTCCCCCTAAAGCGTTGTCATACCCTCACCTGAAACCTAAACCGTCCCCGTCCCCTAACCCTAACCCTAGACCAAAACCTAAGCCTAAATCTTCCCCGAAGCTTGACCCTCACCCGTCCCCTCATCCTAACCCGTACGCTCACGCTAACCCACGCCCTCACACATACGCTCCCCGTAAAGCATTGTCGTACCCTCACCTGGACCCTAAACCGTCCCCGTCCCATAACCCTAAACCTAGCCCGAACCCTAACCCTAACACTTCCCCGAAGCCTGACCCTCACCCGTCCCCTAATCCTAACCCGTATGCTCACGATAACCCGCGCCCTCACACGTACGCTCCCCCTAAAGAGTTGTCGTACCCTCATATGGACCCTGAACCGTCCCCGTCCCCTAACCCTAACCCTAGCCCGAACCCTAACACTAACCCTACCCCGAAGCCTGACCCTCACCCGTCCCCTAATCCTAACCCGTACGCTAGCACTAACCCATGACCTCACATGGACGCTCCCCCTAAAGCGTTGTCGTACCCTTACCTGGACCCTAAACCGTCCACGTCCCCTAACCCTAACCCTAGCCAAAACCCTAACCCTAACCCTTCCCCGAAGCCTGACCTTCACCCGTCCCCTAATCCTAAACAGTACACTCACGCTAACCCGTGCCCTCACACGTACGCTCCCCCTAAAGCGTTGTCGTACCCTCACCTGGACCCTAAACCGTTTCCGTCCCCTAAACCTAACCCTAGCCCAAACCCTAACCCTAACACTTCCCCGAAGCATTCCCCTCACCCGTCCCCTAATCCGAACCCGTACGCTCACGCTAACCCGCGTCCTCACATGTACGCTCCCACTAAAGCGTTGTCGTACCCTCACCTGGACCCTAAACCGTCCCCGTCCCCTAACCCTAACCCTAGCCCAAACACTAAACCTAACCCTTCCCCGAAGCCTGACCCTCACCCGTCCCCTAATCCTATCAAGTACGCTAACGCGAACCCACGCCCTCACACGTACGCTCCCCCTAAAGCGTTGTCGTACCCTCACCTGGACCCTAAACCGTCCCCGTCCCCTAACCCTAACCCTAGCCCGAACCCTAACTCTAACCCTTCCCCGAAGCCTGACACTCACCCGTCCCCTAATCCAAACCCGTTCGCTCACGCTGACCCGCGCCCTCACACGTACGCTCCCCCTAAAACGTTGTCGTACCCTCACCTGGACCCTAAACCGTCCCCGTCCGCTAACCCTAACCCTAGACCGAACCCTAACCCTAAACCTTCCCCGAAGCCTTCCCCTCACCCGTCCTCTAATCCTAACCCGTATGCTAACACTAACCCATGGCCTCACACGTACGCTCCCCCTAAACCATTGTCGTATCCTCACCTGGACCCTAAACCGTCCCCGTCCCCTAACCCTAACCCTAGCCCGAACACTAAACCTAACACTTCCCCGAAGCCTTCCCCTCACCCGTTCTGTAAACCTAAGCCGTACGCTAACACTAACCCGTGCCCTCACACGTACGCTCACCCTAAACCGTTGTTGTACCCTCACCTGGACTCTAAACCGTCCCCGTTCCCTAACCCTAACCCTAGCCCGAACCCTAACCCTAACCCTTCCCCGAAGCCTTCCCCTCACCCGTACCCTAATCCTAACCCGTACGCTAACACTAACCCATGCCCTCACTCGTACGCTCACCCTAAACCGTTGTTGTACCCTCACCTGGACCCTAAACCGTTCCCATCCCCTAACCTTAACCCTAGCCCGGACCCTAATCCTAACCCTTCCCCGAAGCCTTCCCCTCACCCGTCCCCTAATCCTAACCCGTAAGCTAACACTAACCCGTGCCCTCATACGGTTGCTCCCCCTAAACCGTTGTCCTACCCTCACTTGGACCCTAAAAAGTCCCCGTCCCCTAACCATAACCCTAACCCTTAACCGAAGCCTTACCCTAACACGTCCGCTAATCCTAACCTGTACACCAACACTAACCCATGCCCTCACACGTACGCTCAGTCTAAACCACTGTCGTACCCTAACCTGTCCCCTAAAATGTCCCCGTCCCCTAACCTTAACCGTAACCCTAACCCTTACCCTTACCCGAAGCCTTACCCTAACCCGTCCCCTAATCCTAACCCGTACGCTAACACTAACCCATATCCTAACACTTATGCTCACCCTAAACCGTTGTTGTACACTAACCTGTGCCCTAAACCGTCTCCATTCCCTAACCCTAACCGTACCCCTTACTGGAAGCCGTACCCTAAACTTTCCCCTAATCCTTACCCGTACGCTGACACTATCCTGTACCCTGTATGCTCACCCTTAACCATTGTCGTACCCTAAACTGTACCCTAATCCGACCCTGTCCCCTAACCCTAACACTTACCTGAGGCCTTACACTAACTCGTCCCCTAATCCTAAGCCATACCCTAACACTAACCTGTACTCTAATACCTATGCTCACCCTAAACCGTTGTTGTACCCTAACATGTACCCTAAACTGTCCCTGTCCCATAAGCCTAACCCTAACACTTACCCGAAGCCTTGTCCCATCCTGTCCCTTCATCCTAACCCGTACGCTAACACTAACTCATATCCTAACACGTACACTCACCCTAAACCGTTGTAGTACCCTAATCTGTACCCTAAACCATCCCCGTCCCTTAACCCTAACCCTAACACTTACCTGAAGCCTTACCCTAACCCGTCACCTAATCCTAACCCGTACGCTAACACTAACCCATACCCTAACACGTACGGTCACCCTAAACCGCTGTCACACCCTAACCTGTACCCTAAACTGTCCCCCTCTCCTAACCCAACCCTTACCTGAAGCCTTACCCTAACCCATCCCCTAATCCTAACCCATACGCTAAACTAACCCGTACCCTAACACGTACACTCACCCTAAACCACTGTCGTACCCTAAACTGTACCCTAAACTTCCCCGTCCCCTAACCCTAACCCTAACCTTTACCCGAAGCCTTACCTTAACCTGTCCACTAATCCTAACCCGTATGCTAACACTAACCCATGCCCTAACATGTACACTCACCCTAAACCATCGTCGTTCCCTAACCTGTACCCTAAACCTTCCCAGTCCCCTAATCCTAACCTTAAACTTTACCTGAAGCCTTACCCTAACCCGTCCCCTAATTCTAACCCATATTCTAACACTAACCCATACCCTAACATGTACGCTCACCCTAAACTCTTGTCGTACCCTAACCTGTACCCTAAACTTTCCCCGTCCCCTAACCCTTACCTGAAATCTTACCCTATCCGGTCCCCTAATCCTAACCCATACGCTAACTCTAACTCATACCCTAACACGAATGCTGACTCTCAACCATTGTCATACCCTAACCTGTTCCCTAAACGGTCACCGTCCCCTATCCCTAACGCTAACCCTAACCCTTACCCGAAGCCTTACCCTAACCCGTCCCCTAATCCTCACCCGTACGCTAACACTAACCCTTACCCTTACATGTACGCTATCCCTAAACTGTTGTCGTACCCTAACCTCTACCCTAAACCATCCCCATTCCCTAAACATAACCCTAACCTGAAGCATTACCCTAACACTTACCCTAATCCTAAACGGTACACTAACACTGACCTGTACCCTAACACTTTCACTCACCCTAAACCATTGTCGCATCCTAAACCATACCCGTTCCCTAACCCTAACCTTAACCCTAACCCTAAACCTACTTATAGCACTATAACTCAGGAAAATTAAAATAACAAGAAACAACCACCCCAAAGTTTAGGGCTGCTCTGTTTACAAGAGTCTCGACTACGGTACAAATTAAATATCCTTGAAAGAGAGAAATGGATAAAGACGTTTTCATACTTACGTACAATGGAACATCACTCAGCAATGAAATCAATGTCTTCCGGCCTGTACAAGCATAATGAATGGATTTAGGTACAATGATTCAAAGGAAATAAGTCACACAGAAAAAGAAACTTACCATAAGATATCACTTATAGAGGGAATGTAAACTTGGCTACACATGAACTGAATTACAAAACAGAACAGAGTCTCACATTTAGAAAACAAACTTATGCTTTCTTAAGGGGAATGATGAGTTGGGGTGCTACGTAAAACCAGAGATTGAAATTAGCACAGATACTATTCCATAAGCCAAATATGTAATAGACGAGATATACTCCTTGCTCAACGAATTAGACTCAACACCGCCTATTCACTGCAGAGGAATATATCTGACAATAAGAATATTAAAACATATGTACTTATATGTCTCCGTAAGAGAATCAAGTGTGTGTAGAGCAGTATACACAGCCATGAAAATCAACTAAACCCCATTATTAAAATAAATTTCAAAAACAAAGACAGTGAAGGAGAGAAAGTTCTTAAATAATTCGTTCAGGGCTTGTGATGAAACTTGGATTTACCACATCCACACCCACAGCTGGGTGAGACATAAGGCAGGACATTTGGGGCTGAGAGGATTGGTGAGGTTCGGTGAGCAAATGGAGACCCTTTGAAGTAATACTGTATGCTACCCATTCCATGGGTCCCAACTCTCCTGGTTTAAGGGATTCTTCCTACAGCTAAAACATGCATGGGAAACCCAGAGGATTGTACACCATGTGATCGGGCAACGTTTCTAAACCGCATCTCATTTTTTGTCCCTTGGTACATGGGTTCGCCATTCTAGATGCTTTACTAAAAATCTCCCCAAGTGGAGAGTCTGTGCCTTAAAACTCCTGTTTAGCACAGTTAGCAGTTTCTGCAGAGGTTGAACAGGAATAGGGAGAACCAATGAGAGACTAGCTGTAGGTGTTTGGACGGTCACATTTCACTCTAATTTCCCACCAGGAAGAGGAATTAACAAAAGGCTCAGCGTGCCATGATGAAACCAGATTAGGGCCTGAAGCAATCCTGTGGTTTTCCTGCCAGCTCACAAGAAAGCGAGTTGAAGAAAGGACCTTAGGGGCACTGTAATTCATAAACCTGCAGAGTTATAAATGACAGCTATCATCCAAAAATATACTGAAGTAAGGCTGCAAAGAGGACTTGAAAGCACGGCACAATTGCAGGAAATATATTTCAGGAGGTAGATGGAAACTGCATTAAAACATATGAAAAGCGGCAGAACTTCGACAATGATGCACTTGGCCAAAAAATGCACATGCGTTTTTTCCTGAATATATCCAGGAAAAAACGCATACGGCCTTTTTAGCCAACCAAGGAAGCGTGCAATGGAAATCCACACTACAATGAAGTCTCACTTCCCACCGGTCAAATGGGCCATCTGAAAAAAGTGTAAAAACCAGAAAGGCAGGACAGGCCATGGAGAACAGGGAGCCTTGTTGTGCTGATGGGCGGGATGTAAATGGCCAACAGCCACTCTGGAGAAGTGTATGGTGTTTCCTGAAACCTCTAAAAAACAAAGCTACAGAGACTCGGGCACTTCCACCTATGACCCTATAGCTTAGGAAAATTAAAATCAACAAGACTCAGCCACCCCAAAGTTTAGGGCTGCTGTGTTTACAAGAACCTCGACAACGGAACAACTTAAGTATCCCAGAAAGAGAAAAATGGATAAAGAAGTTGTGGTACTTACATAGAATGGAATATCACTCTGCAATGAAATCAATGTCATCAGGCCCATAGCAGCATAATGAGTGGATTTAGGTAAGATGATTCTGAGTGAAATAAGTCACACAGAAAAAGAAACTAGTCATAAGATATCACTTACAGAGGGAATGTAAACTTGGCTACACATGAACTGAATTACAAAACAGAACAGAGTCTCACATTTAGAAAACCAACTTATGCTTGCTTAAGGGGAAAGGTGAGTTGGGGTGCTGCATAAAACCAGAGATTGAAATGAGCACAGATACCGTTCCATAAGCCAGTAATAGACAAGATATACTCCTTGTTCAATGAAGTGGACTCAACACCCCCTATTCACTGCAGAGGAATATATCTGACTAGTAAGAATCTTAAAACCTATGTGTTTATATGTCTCCATAAGAGGATCAAGTGTGCATCGAGCGGCATAAACACAGCAGTGAAAATCAGCTAAACCCCATTATAAAAATAAATTTCAAAATCAAAACACAAAGACAGTGAAAGAGAGATAAATTCTTAAATAATTCGTTCAGGGCTTGTGACGAAACCTGGATTTACCACATCTACACCCACAGCTGGGAGAGACATAAGGCTGGACACTTGGGGCTGTGAGGATTGGTGAGGTTCGGTGAGCAAATGCAAACCCTTTGAAGTAGTACTGCGTGCTACCCATTCCATGGGTCCCAACTCTCCAGGTTTAAGGGATTCTTCCTACAGCTAAAACATGTGTGGGAAACCCAGAGGATGGTCCACAGTGTGATCGGGCAAGGTTTCTAAAACGCATCTCATTATTCGTCCGCTGGTACTCGGGTTCGCCATTCCAGGCGCTTTACTAACAATCTCCCCACTTGGAGAGTCAGTGCTTGTAACCTCCTGTTTGGCACACTCTGCAATTTCTGCGGAGGATGAACGGGAATAGGGAGAACCAATGAGAGACTAGCTGTAGGTGTTTGGACGGGCACATTTCACTCTAATTTCCCACCAGGATGTAGAATTAACCAAAGACTCAGCATGCCGTGCCGGAACCAGAATAGGGCCTGAAGCAATCCTGTTGATTTGTGGCCAGCTCACAGAAAGCGAGTTGAAAAAACGAGCTCAGGGGCACTGCAATTCACAAACCTGCAGAGTTATAAAGGACAACTATTGTCCAAAAATGTATTGAGGTATGGCTGTGAAGAGGACTTGAAACAAGGCACAATTGCAGGAAACAGATTTCAGGAGGTAGATTGGAATTGCATTTAAAGCATATGAAAAGCGGCAGATCTTCGGCAACGATGCACTTGGCCAAAAAGGGCGTATGCGTTTTTTCCTGAATATATTCAGGATAAAACGCATACGCCCTTTTTGGCCAACCAAGCAAGCGGGAAATTCAAATCTACACTACAAAGAAGTCTCATCCTAACACGTACCCTAACCCTATCCCGCTACCGTACCCTAACCTGTACCTGAGACCGTACCCGTTCCCTAACCCTAACCCTTACCGTAAGCTGTACACAAACACTAACCCGTACGCTAACATGTACCCTAACAGTAACACATAGCCATACACTAAACTTTATCCTTACCCTACCCCATATCCTAACCCTTTCCCTAAACCGTACCATAACCCGTACCCTAATCCTAACCCATCCCCTAACATTAACCCATAACCTAACCCGTACCCTAATCCTAACCCATACACTAACACGTACCCTAACCCTAACCCGTTGTCATACCCTAACCTGTAACCTAATCTGTACCCATTCCCTAACCCTAACCCTAACCCTTACACTATGCCGTACCATAATCCTAACCTGTACACTAACACTAAACTATACCTTAACACTTACCCTACTCCTAACCCGTGGTCATACCCTAAACTGTACCCCAAACCATACCCGTTCCCTAACCCTAACCCTAAACCTTACCCTAAACCATACCTTAATCCTAACCCGTACACTAACACTAAACTGTACCCTAACACGTACCCTAACCCTAACCCTTTGTTGTTCCCTATACTGTACCCTAAACTGTACCCCTTCCTTAACACTAAACCTAATCCTAACCCTTACCCTAACCCATACCTAACACTAACCCATACACTAAACCTAACCATAACCCTGAATGTAAACCATACCCTAATCCTAACCCATACCCTAACACTAACCCATACCTTAACCCGTACCCTAACACTAAACCATAGCCATACCCTAAACTGTACCCTAACACTAACCCATACCACAACCATAACCCTAAACCATACTCTAAGCCGTACAATAATCCTAACCCGTATCCTAACCCTAAACCTTACCCTAAACCCTAATCCTTACCCTTAGCTTAATTTAGTTTTTTTGTATTTAAAAAAATATTTTCTTGGGTTAAAACAAACTAGCAGAACAACAAAATAGGGGGCTTCGCTGGTGGTGCGGTGGTTAGAATCTGCCTGCTAATGCAGGGGACACAGGTTCGAGCCCTGGTCTGGGAGGATCCCACATGCCATGGAGCAACTAGGCCCATAAGCCACAACCAGTGAGCCCTCGCATCTGGAGCCTGTGCTCTGCAACAAGAGAGGCCGCAATAGTGAGAGGCCCGCGCACCGAGATCAAGAGTGGCCCCCCACTTGCCACAACTAGAGAAAGCCCTCACACGGAAACTCAGACCCAACACAACAAAAATAAATAAATAAATAATAAACTCCTACCCCCCCCCAGAAAAAGAACAACAAAATAAAACAGAAAGTAACCTGAGTGTCCCTCAAAAAGCTAAGTCTGAAATAGTTGGTACTTCTGTTCTATGGACTGTTATGTAGCCTATAAAAAGTGTGAGAGCTAAATCTGTTTTTCTACAGTGAGAAGCATGATATTCCAGATGTATAGAACACCTGAATAAAATGAGAACTCTACACATTATGCTGGTCGTTTCAGTAAATGGGAAAGGATGGCAAGTGGTAAAATATTATCTTTTCCTTTAATTTTTTAAATTTCACTTGTTACAAAGAACTTCAATTATAATTGTACTTTAAAAAAGTAACAATGGAAATTTAAAAGAAAAAATATATATTGTGTGTTCAGTTATGTTTCATAGAATTATGAAATGCTCCACCCTCTGGCCATTACCTGCAAAAGCAGCTTTAAAACCTATGCTAATTTTCACTTCATATGAACAAGTCCTGCAGGGCTGTAAAGGAAACCTGCTTTCATCATGTTTTGCAGGAGGTAAAGGTCAAAGTATTTCAAAATGTGGCACATATTTCAAGAAAACCATTTGAAGAACTAAGCTGTAATAACCGTTTGAAAAATAAAAGGACATGCCTGAAAGCTCAATTTCAAAGGATTATGAGACACATGCAAATCCAACCACACAGAGGTATCAGCTCACACCATTCAGAATAACCATCAGGAAAGAAACTACAAATGATCAATGCTGAAAAGGTTGTGGAGAAATGCATACCCTTAATTTGAAGTGGGACGTAACCTGGTAAGAGTCACTAATGGGAACAGGGTGGAGGTGCCTTTAAAAGGTAAACATTGAGCTACTATATGATCCAGCAGGCCCACTCCTGGGCCTATAACATAAGAAGACATAATTGGAAAGACACAGGCAGGCAAATCTGCACTGCAGCAGTATTACAATAGCCAAGACATGGAAGCAACCAAAAGTCCATCAACAGATGAGTGGACAAAGAGGAACTGTTACATATAGAGATGGAATATTAGCTCGGGAAAAAAATGAAACAATGCCATTTGCAGCACCATAGATGAGTCTAGAGGTAACCATGCAACTTGTAGTAAGTGAGAAAGCGAAAGACACCTAACGTATATCACTTATAGGTGTTACCTGAAAATTGATAACAATGAAGATATTTCCACAGAGAAAGGCAATCACAGATTCATTGAACAAACTTATGGTTCCCCAAATCGAAAGGTGTGAGGATTGGATACATTACGATATTGGGGTTAACATAGATATAGAAACACATGTGAAATATATAATCACCAAAGACCTATGGAATACCAAGAGAAGACTACTCAACATTGTGTCATAACCTACCTGGGAAAAGGTTCCAAAGAAGAATAGATATATGTATGTGTGTGAAAGAACCACATCTTGCACACCTAGAACAAAAAAAAAACCATTGTAATCAAATTTGCTGCGATAAAAAATAAAAATTAAATTAAAAATATGAACAAGAAATAATGAGACATAAACTGAAAGGAATTTTTCCTGGCACATCCCATTCTAATTTTCAACCTAGAACAGGACTTCCATTAAGGCTCTGTTGCCCTGGTAACCAGATTTGGTAAAGGAGAAATGCTGCCGCCTTGTGGCTGTTTCACACAACAGCAGCTTTAAACCAAGAGGTAATGTTCACTTAATATTCAAAATATGTGCAGCACTGTAAAGGACACCGGGCCTCAAAAAATATTCAAAATATGTGCAGCACTGTAAAGGACACCAGGCCTCAAAAAATGTCCTGGGGTCGTAATCGACCAGAAAATTCAAAAGACGTCAACATTTCAAGAAGACAATGTCAAGAGGCATATTTTACGCACATTTTGTCTTTTCTTTTTTTCTCTTTAAAATAAAAGGAAATTGAAAAATGCACAACATCAGCAATGAATAAAGCCATGCAAATCCAATTACAGAAATGTTCACCTCACAGCCGTCAGAATGTTCTTCAGCAAAAAGTCTACAAAGAATAAATGCTGAAGGGGTTTCAGAGAACTGTGTACCCTCCAGCTGCTGGGGGGATGTAAACTGGTAACAGCCAGTAGCGAGAACATAATGGAGGTGCGTTTAAGGGTAAAAATTGAGCTACCATGTGATCTGGTAGGTCCTTTGATGTGCCTATCACCTGAGCAGAGCAGAATGGAAAAGACACAGGCTGGCAATCCTGTACTGCAGGAATATTTAACATAGCCAAGACTTGGAAGAAACCAAAATGTCCATCAACAGAAAAATGCACAAAGAGGAAGTGGTCCATATAAACAATGGAATATTAGCCATGGAAAACAATGAAACAGTGCCGTTTGCACCACCATATAAGGACCTAGAGATAATCACTCAAATTAAAGAAAGAAAGTGAAAGACAGATATCCTATGACATCACTTCTAGGTGTTACCTAAAAGTTGATACTCACGAACTTATTTCCAAGAGAAGGAAAAGCATGGATTAAGAAAAAAAAAATTATGTTTAACCAAATGGAAAAGTGTAAGGAATGTGTGAATTAGGATATGAGGGTTAACAGACATGTACTAATACATATGAAATATATAATCACAAAATACCTATGGAATACCAAGAGAGGTCTAGGCAACACTCTGTAATAACCTACACAGTAAAGAATGCAAAGATAAATGACAGATACATTGATATAATGAACCAGATTCTGTACACCTAGGAGAAACAAAATATTTTTATCAAGTTTGCTCTGATAATTAATAAAAATTAAATTTATAAAACAAACAAGAAGTAAGGAGATATAAGCTCTTGGGGATGTGCTCTGGCACATTCCACTCTAATTTGCAGCCTACTAACACGATTTCCAGGAAGGCTCTGCTGCCCAAAAACCCAGAGTTGGCAATGT
The DNA here is from genome assembly GCF_964270905.1 of Leucopleurus acutus. Lineage (NCBI taxonomy): Eukaryota > Metazoa > Chordata > Mammalia > Artiodactyla > Delphinidae > Leucopleurus > Leucopleurus acutus. The sequence goes on from NW_028139006.1 coordinate 195,782, forward strand.
AGAAATTCTGCTGCCTTGTGGCCGTTTTCCGCAAGAGTGGCGTTAAGCCCACAGCTAATGTTCTCTTAACATTCACAAGGACTCAGGGCTGCAAAGGACACCTGCCCTAAACAACTGTGCTGAGGTAGGGAATGGACAATAAAATTCAAAACTGACAAATTTTTCAAGACGATAGTATGAAGAGGTAAGTTTGACTCACTCTCTTGTTTAAAAAAAGGAAAATGGGTGAAAGCTCAACCTCAGGAATTATTAGACTCATGCAAATCTAATGTACAAAAAGGTTTCAACTCACACCAGTCGACTGACCATCAGCAAAAGATCTACAAACAATAAATTCTGAAGGGGTTTTAGAGAACTGTGTACCCTCTAGCTGCTGGTGAGATGTAACGTGGTAAGAGCCAATAATGAGAACAGAAAGGAGCTACGATTAAAAGTAAAAGTTGAGATACCATTCGATGCAGCAGTCACACCACTGGGCCTCTCACCTGAGAAGACCAGAATCGAGAAGACTCGGGCTGCAAAAGCTACACTGCAGCCTTATTCACAATAGCCAAGACAGTGAAGCCACCAAAATGTCCATCAACAGATGTATGGATGAAGAAGAAGTGGTCCACGTTCACAATAGAATATTAGCCATAGAAAACAATGAAACACTGCTATTTGAGGTGCCATAGATGAGCTTGGAGATAATCACAGAATATGAGGTAAGTCAGAAAGCAAAAGACCTATATCCTATGATATCACTTATAGGCGTTATCTAATAACTAACACAAATGAACATATTTCCACAGAGAAAGACACTCACAGACTTAGAAATTAAGTATGCTTATCTAAAAGGAAAGGTGGGCAGAATGGATAAATTAAGATTAACGTTACCATACGTATACAAATACATATAATAAACATATATCGAAAAGACGGACCATATAGCAAGGGAGGTCTACGGAACACTGTAATATTTTACATGGGAAGAGGATCTGAACATGAATAGACATATATATTGTACAAATGAACCAGATTGTGTACATCTGGACAAACAATATCTAATCATTACCCCGATTAAATAAATTTTAAAAACCAAGATGTAATGAGACATAAACTTATGGGCGTTCCTCCTGGCACATTCCATTCTAACTTAAAACCTAGGACCACGACTTCCAGAAAGGCTCTGCTGCCCTAGTACTCAGATTTGGGAAAGGACAAATGCTGCCTCCTTGTGGCCGTTTCCCACAACAGCAGCTTTAAACCCAGTGCTAATGGTCACTAAATATTCACCAAACTTGCAGTTCTGTAATGACATCTGCCCTCCAAAAAAATCCTGGGGTCGAATATCCACCAAAAATTCAAAAGAGGGCAACCTTCCAAGAAGAGAGCTTCAAGAGATATATTGTACTCACACTTGATTTTTAACAGAAAGGAAAAAGGCGTGGAAAATGATGAATTTTAGGAATTTTTAAAGTCATGCAAACCCAAATTACAAAAACCTATCAGGTCACAGCAGTCAGACTGGCCATTAGCAAAAATGCTGCAAACTATAAATGCTGAAGGGATTGTGGAGAAGTTCGTACCCTCGGTTCTAAGGGAGACATGGTAAGAGCCACTAATGAAAACACAATGGAGGTGCTTTGAAAAGGTAAACATTGAGCTACTAGTCAATCAGTCACACCCACTGCTGGGCCTATCACCTGAGAAAATGAGAATCAAAAAGTCACAGGCTGGCAATCTTGCACTCCAGCAATATTTAATATAGCCAACACTTGGAAGCAGCGAAAATGTCCCTCAACAGAGCTATGCACCAAGAAGTGGTCCATATACACAATGGAATATTACTCCGATAAAAATATAAATTAAATTTAAAAAAGAAACAAAAATAAGGAGACATCAGCCTTTGGGGGTTTATCCGGGCACATTCCACTCTAATTTATAACCGAGGAAGACCACTGGCCGGAAGCTCTGTTTCCCTAGTACCAGCATGGGGAACAAAGAAAGGCTGCCGCAATCTGGCCGTTACCTGCAAAAGCAGCTTTAAAGCCTGTGCTAATGGTCACTTCATGTGAACAAGTACTGCAGGGCTGTAAATGAAACCTGCCCTCAAAATGTTTTGAGGGAGGTAATGGCCAATAAATTTCAAAATGTAACACATACTTTAGAAAACACTTTGAAGGGCTAAGCTGTAATCACAGTTTGAAAAATAAAAAGGACATGTCTTAAAGCTCAATTTCAAAGGATTATGAGTCATATGCAAATTCAACCACAAAGAGGTATCAGCTCACACCAGTCAGAATATCCATCAGCAAGAAAACTACAAACAATAAATGCTGAAGCCATAAAAAGAAACAAAATTGAGCTATTTGTAATGAGGTGGATAGACCTAGAGTCTGTCATACACAGTGAAGTAAGTCAGAAAGAGAGAGACAAATACCGTATGCTAACACATATACCTGGAATTTAAGAAAAAAAAATGTCATGAAGAACCTAGGGGTAAAACAGGAGTAAAGACAGAGACCTACTAGAGAATGGACTTGAGGATATGGGGAGGGGGAAGGGTAAGCTGTGACAAAGGGAGAGAGAGGCATGGACATATATACACTACCAAACGTAAGGTAGATAGCTAGTGGGAAGCAGCAGCATGGCACAGGGAGATCAGCTCGGTGCTTTGTGACCGCCTGGAGGGGAGGGAGGGTGGGAGGGAGGGAGACGCAAGAGGGAAGTGATATGGGAACATATGTATATGTATAACTGATTCATTTTGTTGTAAAGCACAAGCTAGCACACCATTGTAAAGCAATTATACTTCAATAAAGATGTTAAAAATAAATAAATAAATAAATGCTGAAGGTGTTGTGGAGAAATGCATACCCTCAACTTTAAGTGAGATGTAACCTGGAAAGAGCCACTAATGAGCACAGAATCATGGTGCATTTAAACGGTAAACCCTGAGATACTATATGATACAGGAGGCCCACTCTTGGGCCTATAACATAAGAAGACAGAATTGGAAAGACACAGGCAGGCAAATGTGCAGTGCAGCAGTATTACAATAGCCAAGACATGGAGGCAACCAGAAAGTCCATCAAGAGGTGAGTGGACAAAGAAGAACTGGTACATGTACAGATGGAATATTATCTAGGGAAAAAAATGAAACAATGCCATTTGCAGCACCGTAGATGATTCTAGAGGTAATCAGGCAAATTGTACTAAGTCAGACAGCAAAAGACACATATCCTATAATATCACTTATAGGTGTTAGCTAAAAATTGATACCAATGAAGATATTTCCACAGAGAAAGGCAATCACAGATTCATTAAACAAAGTTAAGGTTCACCAAATGGAAAGGTGTGAGGACTGGATATATTAGGATATTGGGGTTAACATAGGTATAGAAACACATGTGAAATATATAATCATCAAAGACCTACGGAATACCAAGAGAAGACTACTCAACATTGTGTCACAAGCTACATGAGAAAACGATCTGAAGAAGTATAGATACATGTATATGTGTAAAAGAACCACATCTTACACACCTAGAACAAACAAAACATTTTAATCAAATTTGCTCTGATAAAAAATAAAAATTAAAAAAAGAACAAGAAAAAAAAGAGAGAAAAAAGGAAAAAAAAAGAACAAGAAGTAATGAGACATACACTTAAGGGACTTTTTGCTGGCACATTGCATTCTAGTTTACAACCAGAACACGACTTCCATTAAAGCTCTGTCATCACTAATAAAGCAGCTTTATAAGCAATGTTGAAGGTAGCTTAAAAGAATTCTCACTAATTATTGACAGTAACAAGAAAACAAACAAAAGTAAAAATCTCACGGCAAAAAGTATACATAGAGTAAGGGTAGTAGATCAAACACTTATTAAACTTCTGTAAAGAATAAAAGACAACAGTAGTACTTTTTTTAAAAGAGAGGGCCCAAATAAATCAGAACTGAAAGAGATGATGTTACAAGAGCCACCACAGAAATACAAAGTATCCTAAGATACACACAGGGTAACTCAGGGCTCAGACTGGACAGAGCCCACTCTCCATTCCCCTGTACATGACTTACAGGAGACTCAGGAACTGAGGAGGGGGTCCTTGAGGAGAGGCACAAGATAGAAGATGTTAGGCATTAACATGACTGCATTCATTTTAAACATGCCTGAACTACATTCACATGAGATGATTTTGTCCTGTTTGTACATCAGCACCTCTAGTCGGAACTGCAGATCTTTGGTTTCACCACCTCTATGACAGCATTAGCTTCACCTGCTGTGGACCGTCTCCTATAGGATTTCTAGAACCACAAAACATCGAAGCTCCACAGGACCCAGAGTCTGTGCGACTCCACTCAGAGTCTCAACTGCACTCAGAGACTCAGAGTCTCAACAGAGACTCCCCTCTTGGAGGACACACACAAAGTAGTGTGCACATCAGGACCCAGGGGAAGGAGCAGTCACCCCATAGGTGAATGATCATACCTAGCTGCTAGTTTTAGAGGGTCTCCTGCAGAGGTGGGGTGTGGCTGCAGCTCACCATGGGGACAATGACACTGACAGCAGAAGTTCTGGGAAATACTCCTTGGCATGAACTCTCCCAGAGTCCACCATTAGCCTCACCAAGAGCAAGGTAGGCTCCAGTGCTGGGTCGCCTCAGTCCAAACAACCAACAGGGAGAGAACCCAGCCCCATGCCTCAGCAGACAAGCGGATTAAACTTTTTATTAAACTTTTATTTAATCCACAGACAAGCAGATTAAAGCTCTGCCCACCAGAGCAACACCCAGCTCTACCCACCACCAGTCCCTCGCATAAGGAAGCTTGCACAAGCCTCTCAGATAGACTCAATCACTGGAGAGCAGACAGCAGAAGCAAGAAGAACTACAATTCTGCAGCCTGTGGAAGGAAAACCACATTCACAGAAAGATAGAGAAAATGAAAAGGCAGAGGACTTTATACCAGATCAAGGAACAAGATAAATCCTCAGAAAAACAATGAAATGAAGTGGGGATAGGTAACCTTCCAGTAAAAGAATTCAGAATAATGATAGTGAAGATGATCCAAGACCTTAGAAAAATAATGGAGGCAAAGATCGAGAAGATGCAAGAAATGCTTAACAAAGACCTAGAAGAATTAAGGAACAAACACCTAGAAGAATTAAAGAACAAACAAACAGAGATGAACAATACAATAACTGAAATGAAAAATACACTAGAAGGAATCAGTAGCAGAATAACTGTGACAGAAGAACGGATAAGTGACCTGGAAGACAGAAAGGTGGAAATCACTGCCATGGAACAGAATAAAGAAAAAGAATGAAAATAAATGAAGACAACCTAAGAGACTTCTGGGACAACATTAAATGCAACAACATTCGCATTATAGGGGTCTCAGATGGAGAACAGAGAGAGAAAGGACTCGAGAAAATATCTGAAGAGATTATAGTTGAAAACTTCCCTAGCATGGGAAAAGAAATAGCCACCGAAGTCCACGAAGCGCAGAGAGTCCCAGGCAGGATAAACCAAAGGAGAAAAATGCCGAGACACACAGTAATCAAATTGAAAAAATTAAAGACAAAGAAAAATTATTGAAAGCAACAAGGGAAAAATGACAACATACAACGGAACTCCCATAAGGTTAACAGCTGATTTCTCAGCAGAAAATCTACAAGCCAGAAGGGAGTGGCATGATAAATTTAACGTGATGAAAAGGAAGAACCTACCACCAAGAGTACTCCACCCAGCAAGTATCTCATTCAGATTTGATGGAGAAATCAAAAGCTTTACAGACAAGCAAAAGCTAAGAGAATTCAGCACCATGAAACCAGCTCTACAACAAATGCTAAAGGAACTTCTCTAAGTGGGAAACACAAGAGAAGAAAAGGACCCACTAAGACAAACCCATAACAATTAAGAAAATAGTAATAGGAACATACATATTGATAATTACCTTAAACATGAATGGATTAAATGCTCCAACCAAATGACACAGGCTTACTGAATGGATAGAAAAACAAGATCCATATATATGCTGTCTACAAGAGACCCATTTCAAACCTAGGGACACATACAGACTGAAAGTGAGGGGATGGAAAATATATTCCATGCAAATGAAAATCAAAAGAAAGCTGGAGTAGCAATACTCATATCAGATAAAATAGATTTTAAAATAAAGAATGTTACAAGAGACAAGGAAGGACACTACATAATGATCAAGGGATCAATCCAAGATATAACAATTATAAATATATATGTACCCAACACAGGAACACCTCAATATATAAGGCAACTGCTAACAGCTATAAAAGAGGAAATCAACAGTAACATAATAATAGCAAGGGACTTTAACACCTCACTTACACCAATGGAGATCATCCAGACAGAAAATTAATAAGGAAACACAAGCTTTAAATGACACAATAGACCAGATAGATTTAATGGATATTTATAGGACATTCCATCCAAAAACAGCAGACTACAAGTTCTTCTCAATGGTACACGGAACATTCTCCGGGATAGATCACATCTTGGGTCACAAATAAAGCCTCAGTAAATTTAACAAAACTGAAATCATATCAAGCAGCTGTTCCGACCACAATGCTATGAGATTAGAACTCAATTACAGGGAAAATAACGTAAAAAACAAACACATGGAGGCTAAACAATACGTTTCTAAATAACCAAGAGATCACTGAAGAAATAAAAGAGGAAATCAAAAACTACCTAGAGACAAATGACAACAAAAACACGATGATTGAAAACCTATGGGATGCAGCAAAAACAGTTCTAAGAGGGAAGTTTATAGCAATAAAAGCCTACCTCAAGAAACCAGAAAAATCTCAAATAAACAATCTAACCCTACACCTAAAGGAACTAGAGAACAAAGAACAAAACCCAAAGTTAATAGAAGGAAAGAAATCATAAAGATCAGAGCAGAAATAAATGAAATAAAAACAATAGCAAAGATCAATAAAACTAAAAGCTGGTTCTTTGAGAAGATAAACAAAAATGATAAACCTGTAGCCAGACTCAAGTAAAAGAGGGAGAGGACTCAAATCAATAAAATTAGAAATGAAAAAGGAGAAGTTGTAACAGACACCACAGAAATACAAAGCATCCTAAGAGACCTCTACAAACAACTCTATGCCAATAAAATGGACAACCTGGAAGAAATGGACAAATTCTTAGAAAGGTATAACCTTCCAAGACTGAACCGGGAAGAAATAGAAAATATGAACAGACCTATCACAAGTAATGAAATTGAAAGTGTGATTAAAAATCTTCCAACAAACAAAAGTCCAGAACTAGATGGCATCAGAGGTGAATTCTATCAAACATTTAGACAAGAGCTAACACCCAATCTTCTCAAACTCTTCAGAACTTTTCAGGGGAAGGAACAGTCCCAAACTCATTATATGAGGCCACCATCACCCTGATACCAAAACCAGACAAAGATACTACAGAAAAAGAAAATTAGAGACCAATATCACTGATTAATATAGATGTAAAAATCCTCAACAAAATACTAGGAAACAGAATTGAACAACACATTAAAAGGATCATGCACCATGATCAGGTGGGGTTTATCCCAGGGATGCAAGAATTCTTCAATATACACAAATCAATCAATGTGATACACCACATTAACAAATTGTAGAATAAAAATATGATCATCCCAATAGATGCAGGAAAAGCTTTCGACAAAATTCAACACCAATTTATGATTAAAAGTCTCCAAAAAGTGGGCATAGAGGGAATCTACCTCAACATAATAAAGGCAGTATATGACAAACCCACAGCAAACATCATTCTCAATAGTGAAAAACTAAAAGCATTTCCTCTAAGATCAGGAACAAGACAAGGATGTCCACTCTCACCACTATTACTCAACATAGTTTTGGAAGTCCTAGACACAGTAATCAGAGAAGAAAAAGAAATAAAAGGAATACAAATTGGAAAAGAAGAAGTAAAATTGTCACTGTTTGCAAATGACACGATACTACACATAGTGAATCCTAAAGATGCCACCAGAAAACTACTAGAGCTAATCAATGAATTTGGTAAAGTTGCAGGATACAAAATTAATGCACAGAAATCTCTTGCATTCCTATACACTAATAATGAAAGATCAGAAAGAGAAATTAAGGAAACAATCTCATTCACCATTGCAACAAAAAGAATAAAATATGGAGGAATGAACCTACATAAGGAGGTAAAAGACCTGTACTCAGAAAACTATAAGACACTGCTGAAAGAAATCAAAGATGATATAAACATATGGAGGTATAAACCATGTTCTTGGATTAGAAGAATCAATATTGTGTAAATGACTATAGTACCCAAAGCAAGCTACAGATTCAATGCAATCCCTATCAAATACCACTGGCATTTTCTACAGAACTAGAACAAAAAAATCTTAAAATTTGTATGGAGACACAAAAGACCCCGAATAGCCAAAGCAATCTTGAGGGAAATTAAAAGAGCTGGAGGAATCAGACTTCCTAACTTCAGACTATACTACAAGGCTACATTAATCAAGACTATATGGTACTGGCACAAAAACAGAAATATAGATCAATTGAACAAGATAGAAAGCCCAGAGATAAACCTACGTACCTATGGCTAACTCATCTATGACAAAGGAGGCAAAGATATACAATGAAGAAAAGACAGTCTCTTCAGTAAGTGGTGCTGGGAAAACTGGACAACCACACGTGAAAGAATGAAATTAGAATGCTCCATAACACCATACACAAAAATAAACTCAAAATTAATTAGAGATCTAAATGTTAGACCAGACACTATAAAATTATTAGAGGAAAACATAGGCAGAACACTCTATGACATAAATCACAGCAAGATCCTTTTTGACCCACCTCCTAGAGAAGTGGAAATAAAAACAAAAATAAACAAATGGGACCTAATGAAACTTCAAAGCTTTTGCACAGCAAAGGAAAACATAAACAAGACGAAAATACAACCCTCAGAATGGGAGAAAATGTTTTCAAATGAAGCAAATGACAAAAGATTAATCTCCAAAATTTACAAGCAGCTCGTGTAGCTCAATATCACAAAAACAAACAACACAATCCAAAAATGGGCAGAAGACCTAAATAGACATTTCTCCAAAGGAGATATACAGATTGCCAATAAACACATGAAAGGATGCTGAACATCACTAATCATTAGAGAAATGCAAATCAAAACTACAGTGAGTTATCACCTCCCAGCAGTCAGAATGGCAATCATCAAAAAATCTACAAACAATAAATGCTGGAGAGGCATTTACTGGAGAAAAGGGAACGTTCTTGCACTGTTGCTGGGAATGTAAATTGCTATACCCACTAGGGATAACAGTATAGAGGTTCCTTAAAAAACTAAAAATAGAAGTACCATACGACCCAGCAATCCAACTACTGGGCATTTGCCCTGAGAAAACCATAATTCAAAAAGAGTTATATACAACAATGTTCGTTGCAGTTCTACTTACAATAGCCAGGACATGGAAGCAACCTAAGTGTCCATCGACAGATGAATGGATAAAGAATATCTGGCACATATATAAATGGAATATTACTCAGCCATAAAAAGAAACAAAACTGAGTTATTTGTAGTGAGGGGGATGGACTTAGAGTCTGTCCTACACAGTGAAGTGAGTCAGAAAGAGAAAAATAAATACCGTGTGCTAACAGAGATATATGGAATCTAAAGAAAAAAGTTTATGAAGAACCTAGGGGCAGGACAGGATTAAGGACACAGACATAGAGAAAGGACTTGAGGACACAGGGAGGGGGAAGGGTAAGCTGGGACGAAGTGAGAGAGTGCCATGGACATATATACATTACCAAATGTAACATCGATAGCTACTGGGAAGCAGCCACATAGCACAGGGAGATCAACTCGGTGCTTTGCGACCACCTAAAGGGGTGGGATGTGGAGGGTGGGAGGGGATATGGTGATATATGTATATGTATAATTGATTCACTTTGTTATACAGCAGAAACTGACACTCCATTGTAAAGCAATTATACTCCAATAAAGGTGTAAAAGGAAAATAAAAAAGAAAGAAGCCCAGAGATAAACCTACACACCTATGGTCAACTAATCTATGACAAAGTAGGCAAGACTATACAATGGAGAAAAGACAGTGTCTTCAATCAGTGGTGCTGGGAAAAATGGACAGCTACATGTAAAAGAATGAAATTAGAACACCCCCTAACACCATACACAAAAATAAATTCAAAATGGATTAGAGACCTTAATGTAAGACCGGACAGTATAAAACTCTTAGAGGAAAACATAGGAAGAATACTCTAACATAAATCACAGCAAGATCTTTTTTGATCCACCTCCTAGAGTAATGACATAAAAAAGAAAACTAAACAAATGGGACCTAATGAAACGTAAAAGCTTTTGCAAAGCAATGGAAACTACAAACACAAAAAGACAACCCTCAGAATGGGAGAATATATTTGCAACTGAATCAATGGACAAAGGATTAATCTCCAATATATATAAACAGCTGATGCAGCTCAATATTAAAAAAACAAACAACCCAATACAAAAATGGGCAGAAGATCTAAATAGACATTTCTTCCAAAAAGACGTAGAGATGGCCAAGGAGCACATGAAAAGCTGCTCTACATCACTAATTATTAGAGAAATGCAAATCAAAACTACAATGTGGTATCACCTCACACCTGTTAGAATGGGCATCATCAGAAAATCTACAAACAACAAATGCTGGAGAGGGTGTGGAGAAAAGGAACCCTCTTCCACGATTGGTGGGAATGTAAATTGATAGTCACTATGGAGAACAGTATGGAGGTTCCTTAAAAAACTAAAAATAGAATTACCATATGATCCAGCAACCCACTACTGGGCATATACCCAGAGAAAACCATAAATCAAAAAGACACATTCACCACAATGTTCATTGCAGCACTATTTACAATAGCCAGGTAATGGAAGCAACCTAAATGCCCACAGACAGACAAATGGATAAAGATGTGGTACATATATAAAATGGACTATTAGCCATAAAAAGGAATGAAATTGGGTCATTTGTAGAGACGTCGATGGATCTAGAGACTGTCATACAGAGTGAAGTAAGTCAGAAAGAGAAAAACAAATATTGTATATTAACGCATATATGTGGAACCTAGAAAAACTGTACAGATTAACCGGTTTGAAGGGAAGAAATAGAGACACAGATGTAGAGAACAAATGTATGGACACAAAGAGGGGAAAGCCATGGGGGGGGTGGCGGTGGGAGGAGTTGGGAGATTGGGATTGACATGTATACATTTATATGTATAAAATAGATAACCAATAAGAACCTGCTGTATAAAAAATAAATAAAATAAAATGAAAAATAAAATTTTTTAAAAAACGGAAAAATGTTATTCCCTTCACATACATGTATTTATATGAATGAATTATTTCCATGCTTACATCCATAAGTACAAAAAAGAGGAATAAAACCTACCTTGAAACAAAAAAGAAAAAAACAAAACAGAACCCACCAGTTATACAGATGAAAACCCAATCAGGGCACTTGCTCCAGTGATAGACAATTCTGAAGTTGGTCAGAGGTGGGGATTCCGCTCGCATGCAGCCAGCAGCCACCCCACAAGGAGTGTCCTCATTACAAGCCTGGGGGACCATGCCGAGGCATCTGTGAGTAAACGTGAGATGAGCCCCAGGCCAGCTGCTGCTGAACTGTTCCCACCCGTCCCAGGTAAAACACCTGAATATATACAAGGACTTGAAAGCCTAGAGGAAGGGCCATAGAGCCACACGAGTGACAGCATGCCGGCCGACTTGGTGCCTGCAGGCCAGCCAGGATGGTCCTGGCCCTGGGTGCTCTTCTGGAAGATTTCCATTTCCCTGCCTGAGATACCCGTCCTGTCCCTGCCCCCACTGCTTTTTTCCTTCCTCACCTCTGCCCAGGGAGAAATTCCAGCAGCAGGTATGGGTGACACATCCTCTTCTTTAGCAGGTGGCAGCCTGGCAACTGCTGCAGAAAGTCCAGCAGAGCCCCACTCACACTGGGCCACCCACAAAGCCGTGGCCTCTCACTCCCTCCCACCAGCCCAGCCCCGAGACTGCTGACAGGGCAGAGAAAATGGCGTCAGGCACGGCTGCAGGGGCTCTTGCTGCCTGGAGTGGTATTTATATTGATCTCAACCCAGGCACACCTGGGGAGGGCTGGCCGGCACGGTTAGGCTGCCCAGCTCAGCCAATCATCACCCCTCAGGGGCTCACAGTTGCAGAAAATGGAACTTGCTGAACCGGCCAGGTCCAAGGAACAGGTGTGGGCTCCTGAGAGTCAGGATAGACAAGGGGCTGCAGCTTTGGCTTGTTTTCTAATCATTTTATCTGGCCCATGAGTGGGAGACAACTTCAAGAAAACCCTCTCCTAATGAGAGGAACCCAGGAGTCAGGGAGAGGAGGGGTGGGTGGTGGTTGGAGACAGAGGCCTGGTGCCCCGGGTGCAGTGGAAGTCTCTGGAAGACCAGGTGGAGGGAGGCCGCACAGAGTGATGCCCAGGGTCACAGACCTGTCGCAGCTGCTGTTTGTTAGTTCAAGTCCTGCTCTGAGGTGCTCTGTGTCAGCTCTGAGCGACAGGTGAGCTGGGGGTGCTCTGCAATGAGGGCTATGTGCACGGTTCCTGTGTGCCCAGCCCTGCCACGGTACCTGCAAGGGTAGCTCTGTATCCTGGGAGGGGCCTGACCACGAGAGCCCCGTGGGCTGGGGTGGGGGTGGGGTACCTGCCCAGGTGAGCTCCATATTCTGGGATTGGTCTGACCACGAGAGCCCCATGGGCTGCTGGGGACCTGGTAAAGGATGTCAGGACAGTCAGTGAAGCCACCGAGGATATACCTCCAGTTGCTCCTAATTCCTACACCCTGCTGGTCATTCTACCAACCACCAGGACATGGTATTCTGTATTAGTCTTCAATGATGCCTTCTTTTGTATTCCATTAGTCCCAGAGTCACAAGAAATTTTGGCTTGTGGGTGGCAGGACTCAACATACAACTAAAACAATACTTCCGGGCCGTCTTGCCCCAAGGGTGCAAAAATTCCCACACCATCTTTGGGGAAAGCTTAGCTAAAGACCTAAAAGTTCTACCTCTGGAAAAGGAAACCCTCCTTCAGTACACAGACGACATTCTGATCACCAGCCCTACTAAGGAGGCCTCTGAACTACCAAGCCAATAAAGGATAGAAGTTGTCCAAGAAAAAGCTCAAATATCACAGACTGCGGTGACCTGCCTGGGCTTCATTCTCACAGAAGGTCGGAGAAGCCCATCCCAGGAAAGGGAAGAAACCATTTTCAGCCTTACCCCTTTCTAAAACTAGAAGACAGCTTAGGGGTTCCTGGGGAGGCCAGGGTTTGCTGCTTCTGGATCCCTAACTACAGTCTACTAGCTGGGCCTCTATATGAAACACTGAAAGGAAAAGATGATGATCCTTTTGAATAGAATCCAGAAGTGGCCTTTCAAGAATGGAAAGAGCAGTCAATTCAGACCCTTGCCCTGGAACTCCCTAATTTAGCTAAACCCTTTGATCTTTACATTCCTGGTGAAAGGTGAATCGCCATTGGAGAATTAGTGCAAAAACTGGGACCACTTGAAATGGAACAATGCAAGAATGCCATCCAGGTAGGATAAACTACGGTCACCAAGGGGCTTGGCCTACTGCCACATCTGGCCAAGATACTGGTGGTATCTAAAAACCTGGAAATCAGCAGCCCAAAAGGCCACCTCCCTCCTAAGGGAAAAGGACCCCACGTGGTGATCCTAACCACCAACCATACCCTGAAGTTGCAGGGTTCGCTCCGTGGGCACACCAACCTCGAGTGAGGAGGCCCTCCAACTCCAACATCCAGAGAGATAACCGGGGGCAACAGGGCACCATGACGACTCGTGTGAACATCACTTGACCTGGAGTTTCTCTCATAAAACAACAAGAGTGTGTCCCAAAAGAGTAGACTACTGCTTGCAGGACTTACTGCACCCAGAGGGGAGCTAATAATCTTGGTGGGGGAACCGTATATCACACTGTCACCATAGAAAAGCCTACAGACATCATGCTGATGGTGGCCAATAAGACTGGCTGGACTCCTGTTTACTTCAAAAGGCTGTTGACTCAGTGGCCATCATGGTCCTTGATCACCACTGACCCTGGACTGTCTGGGAGTTGAGCGGGCAGGGCTCTGACACCTGGTGCTGTTTGTACGTTAATTCAGGGGCCTAATTGAAGAAAGCGCAGACTACTGGTCAGAGCATCTAGGCTGGCAGAAACGGTCAGCCTAAGGTGGCCGAACAAATGTGGGGCGGGGTGAAACCGGCCCCCACAGCATCTCTGCACATCTCTTTCCTGAACCCTTAAAGGTCATTAGAATCTATAACACTTCCAATGCTGGTGCTCAGGCGGACGAGCAAGGAGGCAGGGGGCCTGGGGACAATCAACGTCACCTGGAGGCTGCTGGGGAGAAGTTCTGACCCTCGTCCCTGGGTATGAGGGCTCCCAACTCAGCACTCAGCAGTTACAGAAGAAGGGTCTGCACCCTCAGCACTCCAAGAATGAGGAACGGGACAAAAGGCAGAGGAGGGGTTTGTCCCCAGCAAAGCCCATTAAAAATCCCTGGGAGATAAAAATGGAATCTGGGCAATAAAGTCAAGTCTGACCTTTTTTATCCTTTGTGCTTTGTCTAATTTCACATACTCCTAGGGTCTCGCATGCAGAGGTTCCACACCCGGCACTTCAGACCAGATTTCCTAGTGCAGAATGGCTGGGACGACACCTCAGCTCCTGGGGCCCAGTGCAGACTCCGCGATATAGAGCCTGAGCTGCAGCCAACCCGGCCCTCCAGAGCTCCGCCCCCTCCCTCCCACTGACTCTGACAGGATCTCTACACAGCAGCCCAGCCCACAGCCCACGGGGTAGTGCATGCTCTCACCTCTCCATTCTCTGATCAAAATATAAAGTTTCCTTTGCTTGTGAACCAAACTCAGCCTCGATCTGTTGGCCCCAATGACACTGGGCAGGGGGACACTTGTTGGGGTCCACTCTGGAGGATCAGTAACAGAAATTGAGACTATTGTAACCTCAATGAACAGATGTGTGAGCCAAACTGTAGTTAACATAGAACAGTGTATAAGGCTCGGGTAAAATAAGATGTTTCTAACGCTTCCATTGGCTATTTCCATCACTTTATTATAAGCAAGTTCAGTGAAAAGGTTTGTCTTATTTGTCAGGTCAATATTAGAGAAACGAAGTGATTTCTTTCCAAAGATGTACATCTAATAATCTTGGTTAAAGCTTCAATCTTGTTTTAAATGCTTTTCCATTGAAAATGATACCTCTCTTTCAGCTCTCCCATTTCTGAGAAGTATAAAATCTTATAATTTATTATTACCAAAGGGGAAAGGTGGGAGGAGGGATAAACTAACAGTTTGGGATTAACACATACACACTGCTATGTATAAAATAGATCATCAACAAGGAACTACTGTATAGCACAGGGAACTACACTCAACATTTTGCAATAACCTATAAGGGGAAATAATCTGAAAAAGAATAGATATTTTTATTGACATCATCTATCAATGACAGTTAAAGTGTAACCTAAGGGAAGCTGGTGGTGAGTGCTTCTGACCCTGAAGACTTCAATCATCTAAAGTTTGAACTCTGCCTACTTCCCAAGGCCCTTAATGAACATATGTGTAGCCGTAGCTTAAAAAATTCCCCAGTTTGGGTTTCGGGGAGACACTGATTTTGAAAAAGCCCTGGTGTTCTCCTTACATGAATGGGACTCTTCCTACTGCTAAAACATGTCTGTCACACCCAGAGGATGGTATACCGTCTGATCGGGAAGAGTTTGGAAAAGGCATCTCATCTCCTCATCTCCTGGTGCTCGGGTTCGCCCCTCCAGCGTCTTTACTAACAGTCTCCCCACTTGGAGATGGCAGCACTGTCAACATCCTGTTGCGTACAGTTTGGAATTTGTCCAGAGGATGAAGCGGAAGGATGAGGAACAATGAGAGACAAGTCCTAGGTGTTCAGACAGGCACATGTCACTCTAATTTCCAATCAGGAAGACGAATTGACCAAAGGCTAGGGTTGCCCATGGAAACAGTATAGGGCTTGAGGAAATCCCACTGCTTTGTGGCCAGTTCCCATAAACACAAGTTGAACAATGGAACTCAGGGGCAGTAAAATTCACGAACTGCAGAGTTGAAAATATCTATCACTGAAAAATGTCTTGAGGAAAGTCAGAGAAAAGGACTTGTAAGCAAGGGAGAATGGCAGGAAAGGGATTTGAGGAGGTAGAAAGGACTCACCATTAAGCACAAGAAAAGGGGCTGAACATTGCCAACATTGCAGTTGGCCAAAAAGGGTGTATGCGTTTTTTTCTGTATATATTCAAGAAAAGGGCATACACTTTTTTAGCCAACCAAACAGGTGGGCACTGGAAATCAATACTACAAAAGATATCACTTCAGATCAGTCAGAAGAGCCATCCTCATAAAGCGTAAACAACAGAAATGCAGGACAGGGCAAGGAGAAGAGGGAGCCCTGTGAGACTTATAGTGGAAATGTATATTGCCAACGGCCATTCTGGAGAAGTGTATTGTGTTTACTAAAGCATCTAAAAAATGAGCTACAGAGCATAGGGCACTTGCACTCATGGGCGTATATCTTGGGAAAAACAAAAATCGAGAGGACACAGGCACCCCAATATTTACCGCCTCTCTGTTTAAAAGATCCTCGACTAGGATATAACTTAAATGTCTCTGGAGGGAAAACATGGATAGAGATGTGGTACTTATGTAGAGTGGAATATTACTCAGCCTGGAAATCAATGAAATATGGCCAGTTGTAACAACTCCAGAGGAGTTACGTATGATCATTCTAAGTGACATAATTCAAAAAGAAAAAGACACATATCATAAGATATCACTTAAAGGTGGAATCCAAAATAGCTACACATGAAATAACTTACAAAACAAAAACATAGTCAAATATGTAGAAAACACGCATAAGGCTGCTAAACGGGAAAGGTGGGGAGGGGTGAGACATCATCCAAGAGGTTGAAATTAGCAAAGATACCATTCCAAATACCAAACTGATAATCAACAAGGCCTACACGGTAGCTAAAAGAACTGCACTCAGCACACTCAAGTCACCGGAAAAGAATATATACGACTGGTAAGAATCTGAAAAAGAATTTACTGATGTCTCTCTGTACGTGAATCAAGTGGATGTACAGCAGCAAGAAACAGAGCTTTGAAAATAAGCTGTAACCAATATAGTAATAAATTGAAAAAAATAAACGACAGAGAGACAGAGAAAACCTCTTACAACTTTTCCTCAGGGACGGTGATGCAACATGGATTGAACACGTCTAGACCCACAGCAGGATGAGACATAAGGCTGGAAACTGTTTGCACTAAGAGAAATGTGAGGTTGGATGAGGAAATGCACACCCTTTAAAGTAACACTACCTGGTACCCATTCAATGGGTCCCAAATCTGCAGGTTCAAGGGATCTTCCTACAGCTAAAACATGCATGGAAAACCCAGAGGACTGTACACCATGTGATCGGGAGATGTGTCTAAAATGCAGCTCATTTATCCTCTCCTGGTGCTCCTGTTCACCATTCCAGCCACGTTACTTAGAATCTCCCCACTTGGAGAATCAGCACATTTCAACTTCTGTTTCACACATTTTGCAAATTGTGAGGAGGATGAACGGGAAAAGGGGGAACCAATGAGAGAATAGTTGTAGGGGTTTGGACGGGCACATATCACTCTAATTTCCCATTAAGAATAAGAATTGCAAAAAGGCTCAGCCCGCCTCGCCCGAGCCAAAATAGGGCCGGAAGCAATCCTGCGGATTTGAGGCCAGCTCACAAAAGAGCAACTTAAAAAATGGAGCTCAGGGTCACTGCAATTCACAAATCTGCAGAGTTATAAATGAAAACTAACGTCCAAAAATATGTTGAGGTAAGGCAAAGAAGAGGATCTGAATGCAGACAGAATTGCAAGAAACAGATTTCAAGAGATAGATTGGACTCGTCTTTAAAGCACATGAAAAGCGGCAGAATTTCGACAATGATGCAGTTGGCCCAAAAGGGCGTATGCGTTTTTTCCTGATTATATCCAGGAAAAAATGCATACACAATTTATGGGCAATGAAGCAAGCAAGCAATGCAAATGTGCACAACAAAGAAGTCTCATTTCCCACTGGTCAAAAGGGCCATCCTAAACAATTGTAAAAACCAGAAATGCAGGACAGGCCATGGAGAACAGGGAGCCTTTATACGCTGATGGGCAGTGTGTGAACTGCCGAGAGCCACTCTGGAGAAGTGTATGGTGGTTCCTAAATCATCTAAAAAACAGAGCTACAGAGCATAGGACACTTCCAATCATGGGAGTATATCTAGGGAAGTCTAAAAATCAACAAGACACAAGCACACCACAGTTTAGGGCTACTCTGTTTACAAGAACCTCAACTTCAGTACACCTTAAATATCCCAGGAAAGAGAACAATGGATAAAGAAGATGTGGCACTTATGTACAATGGAATATCTCTTCACCATGAAATCAATGTAATAAGGCTAGTAGAAGGATAAAGAGTGGATTTAGGTCCGATAATACTACTTGAAATTAGTCAAACAGAAAAAGAAACATATCATAAGATATCACTTATAGAGGGAGGGTAAATATGGCTGCACAAAAAATGAATTACATAACAGAACAGTGTCTCACATTTAGAAAACACACTTATGTCAGCTTAAGGGGAAAGGAGAGGTGGGGTGATGCATAAAACCAGAGTTTGAAATTAGCACAGATACCGTTCAATAAACCAAATAAGTATTAGACAAGATCTACACCTTGCTCAATGAACTGGCCTCAACACACCCAATACACTGCACAGAAATAAATCTGAGTAATAAGAATCTTAAGACCCATGTATTGACATATCTTCATAAGGGAATCAAGTGTGTGCAGAGCAGCACAAACACAGCAATGAAAATGAGCTAAACCCCATTATAGAAATAAATTTTAAAAACAAAACGCAGAAACAATCAAAGAGAGAAAAATTCTTACAATATTCGCTCAGGGGCTGTGATGCAACCTGGATTGACCACATATAAACCCACAGCTGGATAAGACATAAGGCTGGACACTTGGGGCTGAGAGGATTGGTGAGCTTTGGTGAGCAACTGCCGAAAGTTTAATGCAATACTTCATGCTACTCATTCCAAGGGTCCCAACACTCCAGGTTGAAGGGAATCTTCCTACAGCTAAACCATGCTTGGGAAACCCAGCGACAGGTATACCATATGATCGGGAAAGGTTTCTAAAACGCACCTCATTGTTCCTCTCCTGGGTCTCCGGATCGACATTCATGCCGCTTTACTAACAAAAACCCCACATGGAGAGTCAATGCCTTTAAGTTCTGGTATCGCACAGTCTGCAGTTAGTGCGGAGGATGAATGGGAATAGGGGGAACCAGTGAGAAACTAGCTGTAGCGGTTTCAATGGGCACATGTCACTCTAATTTAACATCAGTAAGCAGAATTAAACAAAGGCACAGCAAGGCGTACCAGAAGAAGAATATGGCCTGAAGGAATCCTGTGGTTATGAGGGAATATCACAAAAATAAGAGCTGAAAAATGGAGCTAAGGGCAACTGCAATTCAAAAACGTGCAGAATTATAAAGGCCAACTATTTTCAAAAAGTATATTGAGGAAAGGCTATGAAGAGGCATTGAAAGCACGGCAGAATTGCAGGAAACCGATTTCAGGAGGTAGACTGGAATTGCATTTAAAGCATAGGAAAAGAGGCAGAACGTCCACAATGATGCACTTGGCCAAAAAGGGCGTATGCGTTTTTTCCTGAATATATTCAGGAAAAAATACATACGCCCTATTTGGAAAACCAAGCAAGCTTGCAAAGGAAATCTGCACTACAATGAAGTCTCACTTGTCCCCGGTCAGAAGGGCCATCTGTAAAAAGTGTAAAATCCAGAAAGGCAGGACAGGCCATGGAGAACTGGGAGCCTTGTTATGCTCAAGGGCGGGATGTAAATTGCCAATAGCCACTTGGGAGAAGTGTATGGTGTTTCCTGAAACATGAAAAACAAAGCAACAGAGCCTAGGGCACTTCCACTTATGGTCCTATAGCTTAGGGAAATTAAAATATAAAAGACACAGCCACCCCACAGTTTGGGATGGCTCTGTTTACAAGAACCTCGTTTACGGGATAAGTTCAATATCGCAGAAAGTGAAAAATGGATAAAGATGTTGTGGTACTTACGTACAATGCAATATCACTCAGCAATGAAATCTATGTCATCAGGCCCGTAGCAGCATAATGAGTGGATTCAGGTATGATGATTCTAACTGAAATAAGTCACACAGAAAAAGAAACATCATAAGATATCACTAATACACGGAATGTAAACTTGGCTACACAGGAACTGAATTACAAAACAGAACAGGGTCTCAAATTTAGAAAACCAACTTATGCTTGCTTAAGGGGAAAGGTGAGTTGGGGTGCTGCATAAAACCAGAGATTGAAATGAGCACAGATAAAGTTCCTTAAGCCAAATATGGAATAGACAAGAACTACTCCTTGCTCAACGAGATGGACTCAACACCCCATATTAAATGCCTAAGAATGTACCTGATTAGTAAATATCTTAAAACCTATGGATTGCTATGTCTCCGAAAGAGAATGAAGCGTGTGTACAGGGCGATAAACGCAGCAGTGATAGGATTGGAGAGGTTCGGTGAGCAAATGAAGACCCTTTGAAGTCATATTGCATGGTACCCATTCCACGGGTCTCAACTCTCCAGGTTTAAGGCATTCTTCCTTCAGCTAAAACATGCATGTGGAACCCAGAGTATGATCAACCGTATGATCGGGATACGTGTTCCAATATGTCTCAGTTCTCGTCCCCTGGTACTCGGGTGCAACATTCCAGACGCTTTACTAACACTCTCCCGACTTGGAGAGTCAGTGCCTTTAACCTCCTCTTTGGCCCAGTTTGCCATTTCTGCGGAAGATGAACAGGAATAGGGAGGACCAATGAGAGACTAGCTGGAGGTGTCTGGACGGGCAAATTTAACTCTCATTTCCCACCAGGAAGAGGAATTAACCAAAGGCTCAGCATGCCGTGCCGGAACCAGATTAGGGCCTGAAGCAATCCTGCGGTGTTGCGGCTAGCTCACAAGAAAGCGAGTTGAAGAAAGGAGCTCAGGGACACTGTAATTCACAAACCTGCAGAGTTATAAATGACAGCTATTGTCTAAAAATATACTGAAGTAAGGCTGCCAAGAGGACTTGAAAGCGGGACAGAATTGCAGGAAACCGATTTCAGTAGGTACACTGGAATTGCATTTAAAACATAGGAAAAGAGGCAGAACGTCCACAATGATGCACTTGGCCAAAAAGGGCGTATGCGTTTTTTCCTGAATATATTCAGGAAAAAACGCATACGCCCTTTTTGGAAAACCAAGCAAGCTTGCAAAGGAAATCTGCACTACAATGAAGTCTCACTTCTCCCCGGTCAAAAGGGCCATCTGTAAAAAGTGTAAAATCCAGAAAGGCAGGACAGGCCATGGAGAACTGGGAGCCTTGTTATGCTGATGGGCGGGATGTAAATTGCCAACAGCCACTTGGGAGAAGTGTATGGTGTTTCCTGAAACATCGAAAAACAAAGCAACAGAGCCTAGGGCACTTCCACTTATGGTCCTATAGCTTAGGGAAATTAAAATCAAAAAGACACAGCCACCCCACAGTTTGGGACGGCTCTGTTTACAAGAACCTCGTTTACGGGACAAGTTCAATATCGCAGAAAGTGAAAAATGGATAAAGATGTTGTGGTACTTACGTACAATGCAATATCACTCAGCAATGAAATCTATGTCATCAGGCCCGTAGCAGCATAATGAGTGGATTCAGGTATGATGATTCTATCTGAAATAAGTCACACAGAAAAAGAAACATCATAAGATATCACTAATACACGGGATTTAACTTGGCTACACAGGAACTGGATTACAAAACAGAACAGGGTCTCAAATATAGAAAACCAACTTATGCTTGCTTAAGGGGAAAGGTGAGCTGGGATGCTGCATAAAACCAGAGATTGAAATGAGCACAGATAAAGTTCCTTAAGCCAAATATGGAATAGACAAAAGCTACTCCTTGCTCAACGAAATGGACTCATCACCCCATACTAAATGCCTAATAATGTACCTGACTACTAAGTATCTTAAAATCTATGGATTGCTATGTCTCCAAAAGAGAATCAAGCGTGTGTACAGGGGCATATACACAGCAGTGATAGGATTGGAGAGGTTCGGTGAGCAAATGAAGACCCTTTGAAGTCATATTGCATGGTACCCATTCCACGGGTCTCAACTCTCCAGGTTTAAGGGATTCTTCCTTCAGCTAAAACATGCATGTGGAACCCAGAGTATGATCAACCTTGTGATCAGGAAACGTGTTCCAATATGTCTCAGTTCTCGTCCCCTGTTACTCGGGTGCAACATTCCAGATGCTTTACTAACACTCTCCCGACTTGGGGAGTCAGTGCCTTTAACCTCCTGTTTTGCCCAGTTTGCAATTTCTGCGGAAGATGAACAGGAATAGGGAGGACCAATGAGAGACTAGCTGGAGGTGTCTGGACGGGCAAACTTAACTCTCATTTCCCACCAGGAAGAGGAATTAACCAAAGGCACAGCGTGCCGAGCCGGAAACAGATTAGGGCCTGAAGCAATCCTGCGGTGTTGCGGCCAGCTCACAAAAAAGCGAGTTGAAGAAAGGAGCTCAGGGACACTGTAATTCACAAACCTGCAGAGTTATAAATGACAGCTATCGTCCAAAATATACTGAAGTAAGGCTGCCAAGAGGACTTGAAAGCGGGACAGAATTGCAAGAAACCGATTTCAGGAGGTAGACTGGAATTGCATTTAAAGCATAGGAAAAGAGGCAGAACGTCCACAATGATGCACTTGGCCAAAAAGGGCGTATGCGTTTTTTCCTGAATATATTCAGGAAAAAACGCATACGCCCTTTTTGGAAAACCAAGCAAGCTTGCAAAGGAAATCTGCACTACAATGAAGTCTCACTTGTCCCCGGTCAGAAGGGCCATCTGAAAAAAGTGTAAAATCCAGAAAGGCAGGACAGGCCATGGAGAACTGGGAGCCTTGTTATGCTGATGGGCGGGATGTAAATTGCCAACAGCCACTCGGGAGAGGTGTATGGTGTTTCCTGAAACATCTAAAAAACAAAGCAACAGAGCCCAGGGCACTTCCACTTATGGTCCTGTAGCTTGGGAAATTAAAATCAGAAAGACACAGCCACCCCAATGTTTGGGACGGCTGTGTTTACAAGAACCTCGTTTACGGTACAAGTTCAATATCGCAGAAAGTGAAAAATGGATAAAGAAGTTGTGGTACTTACGTACAATGCAATATCACTCAGCAATGAAATCTATGTCATCAGGCCCATAGCAGCATAATGAGTGGATTCAGGTATGATGATTCTAACTGAAATAAGTCACACAGAAAAAGAAACATCATAAGATATCACTAATACACGGAATGTAAACTTGGCTACACAGGAACTGGATTACAAAACAGAACAGGGTCTCAAATTTAGAAAACCAACTTATGCTTGCTTAAGGGGAAAGGTGAGTTGGGGTGCTGCATAAAACCAGAGATTGAAATGAGCACAGATAAAGTTCCTTAAGCCAAATATGGAATAGACAAGAACTACTCCTTGCTCAACGAAATGGACTCAACAGCCCATATTAAACGCCTAAGAATGTACCTGACTAGTAAGTATCTTAAAACCTATGGATTGCTATGTCTCTGAAAGAGAATCAAGCGTGTGTACAGGGGCATAAACGCAGCAGTGATAGGATTGGAGAGGTTCGGTGAGCAAATGAAGACCCTTTGAAGTCATATTGCTTGGTACCCATTCCACGGGTCTCAACTCTCCAGGTTTAAGGGATTCTTCCTTCAGCTAAAACATGCACGTGGAACCCAGAGTATGATCAACCGTGTGATCGGGAGACGTGTTCCAATATGTCTCAATTCTCGTCCCCTGGTACTCGGGTGTAACATTCCAGACGCTTTACTAACACTCTCCCGACTTGGAGAGTCAGTGCCTTTAACCTCCTGTTTGGCCCATTTGCAATTTCTGCGGAAGATGAACAGGAATAGGGAGAACCAATGAGAGACTAGCTGGAGGTGTCTGGACGGGCAAATTTAACTCTCATTTCCCACCAGGAAGAGGAATTAACCAAAGGCTCAGCGTGCCGTGCCGGAACCAGATTAGGGCCTGAAGCAATCCTGCGGTGTTGCGGCCAGCTCACAAGAAAGCGAGTTGAAGAAAGGAGCTCAGGGGCACTGTAATTCACAAACCTGCAGAGTTATAAAGGACAGCTATCGTCCAAAAATATACTGAAGTAAGGCTGCCAAGAGGACTTGAAAGCGGGGCAGAATTGCAGGAAACCGATTTCAGGAGGTAGACTGGAATTGCATTTAAAGCATAGGAAAAGAGGCAGAACGTCCACAATGATGCACTTGGCCAAAAAGGGCGTATGCGTTTTTTCCTGAATATATTCAGGAAAAAACGCATACGCCCTTTTTGGCCAACCAAGCAAGCTTGCAAAGGAAATCTGCACTACAATGAAGTCTCACTTCCCCCCGCTAAAAAGGGCCATCTGAAAAAAGTGTAAAATCCAGAAAGGCAGGACAGGCCATGGAGAACTGGGAGCCTTGTTATGCTGATGGGCGGGATGTAAATTGCCAACAGCCACTCTGGAGAGGTGTATAGTGTTTCCTGAAACATCTAAAAAACAAAGCAACACAGCCTAGGGCACTTCCACTTATGGTCCTATAGCTTAGGGAAATTAAAATCAAAAAGACACAGCCACCCCAATGTTTGGGACGGCTCTGTTTACAAGAACCTCGTTTACGGTACAAGTTCAATATCGCAGAAAGTGAAAAATGGATAAAGAAGTTGTGGTACTTACGTACAATGCAATATCACTCAGCAATGAAATCTATGTCATCAGGCCCGTAGCAGCATAATGAGTGGATTCAGGTATGATGATTCTAACTGAAATAAGTCACACAGAAAAAGAAACATCATAAGATATCATTAATACACGGAATGTAAACTTGGCTACACAGGAACTGGATTACAAAACAGAACAGGGTCTCAAATTTAGGAAACCAACTTATGCTTGCTTAAGGGGAAAGGTGAGTTGGGGTGCTGCATAAAACCAGAGATTGAAATGAGCACAGATAAAGTTCCTTAAGCCAAATATGGAATAGACAAGAACTACTCCTTGCTCAACGAAATGGACTCAACACCCCATATTAAACGCCTAAGAATGTACTTGACTAGTAAGTATCTTAAAACCTATGGATTGCTATGTCTCTGAAAGAAAATCAAGCGTGTGTACAGGGGCATAAACGCAGCAGTGATAGGATTGGAGAGGTTCGGTGAGCAAATGAAGACCCTTTGAAGTCATATTGCATGGTACCCATTCCACGGGTCTCAACTCTCCAGGTTTAAGGGATTCTTCCTTCAGCTAAAACATGCATGTGGAACCCAGAGTATGATCAACCGTGTGATCGGGAGACGTGTTCCAATATGTCTCAATTCTCGTCCCCTGGTACCCGGGTGTAACATTCCAGACGCTTTACTAACACTCTCCCGACTTGGAGAGTCAGTGCCTTTAACCTCCTGTTTGGCCCATTTGCAATTTCTGCGGAAGATGAACAGGAATAGGGAGAACCAATGAGAGACTAGCTGGAGGTGTCTGGACGGGCAAATTTAACTCTCATTTCCCACCAGGAAGAGGAATTAACCAAAGGCTCAGCGTGCCGTGCCGGAACCAGATTAGGGCCTGAAGCAATCCTGCGGTGTTGCGGCCAGCTCACAAGAAAGCGAGTTGAAGAAAGGAGCTCAGGGGCACTGTAATTCACAAACCTGCAGAGTTATAAAGGACAGCTATCGTCCAAAAATATACTGAAGTAAGGCTGCCAAGAGGACTTGAAAGCGGGGCAGAATTGCAGGAAACCGATTTCAGGAGGTAGACTGGAATTGCATTTAAAGCATAGGAAAAGAGGCAGAACGTCCACAATGATGCACTTGGCCAAAAAGGGCGTATGCGTTTTTTCCTGAATATATTCAGGAAAAAACGCATACGCCCTTTTTGGCCAACCAAGCAAGCTTGCAAAGGAAATCTGCACTACAATGAAGTCTCACTTCCCCCCGGTCAAAAGGGCCATCTGAAAAAAGTGTAAAATCCAGAAAGGCAGGACAGGCCATGGAGAACTGGGAGCCTTGTTATGCTGATGGGCGGGATGTAAATTGCCAACAGCCACTCGGGAGAGGTGTATGGTGTTTCCTGAAACATCTAAAAAACAAAGCAACAGAGCCTAGGGCACTTCCACTTATGGTCCTGTAGCTTGGGAAATTAAAATCAGAAAGACACAGCCACCCCAATGTTTGGGACGGCTCTGTTTACAAGAACCTCGTTTACGGTACAAGTTCAATATCGCAGAAAGTGAAAAATGGATAAAGAAGTTGTGGTACTTACGTACAATGCAATATCACTCAGCAATGAAATCTATGTCATCAGGCCCATAGCAGCATAATGAGTGGATTCAGGTATGATGATTCTAACTGAAATAAGTCACACAGAAAAAGAAACATCATAAGATATCACTAATACACGGAATGTAAACTTGGCTACACAGGAACTGGATTACAAAACAGAACAGGGTCTCAAATTTAGAAAACCAACTTATGCTTGCTTAAGGGGAAAGGTGAGTTGGGGTGCTGCATAAAACCAGAGATTGAAATGAGCACAGATAAAGTTCCTTAAGCCAAATATGGAATAGACAAGAACTACTCCTTGCTCAACGAAATGGACTCAACAGCCCATATTAAACGCCTAAGAATGTACCTGACTAGTAAGTATCTTAAAACCTATGGATTGCTATGTCTCTGAAAGAGAATCAAGCGTGTGTACAGGGGCATAAACGCAGCAGTGATAGGATTGGAGAGGTTCGGTGAGCAAATGAAGACCCTTTGAAGTCATATTGCTTGGTACCCATTCCACGGGTCTCAACTCTCCAGGTTTAAGGGATTCTTCCTTCAGGTAAAACATGCACGTGGAACCCAGAGTATGATCAACCGTGTGATCGGGAGACGTGTTCCAATATGTCTCAATTCTCGTCCCCTGGTACTCGGGTGTAACATTCCAGACGCTTTACTAACACTCTCCCGACTTGGAGAGTCAGTGCCTTTAACCTCCTGTTTGGCCCATTTGCAATTTCTGCGGAAGATGAACAGGAATAGGGAGAACCAATGAGAGACTAGCTGGAGGTGTCTGGACGGGCAAATTTAACTCTCATTTCCCACCAGGAAGAGGAATTAACCAAAGGCTCAGCGTGCCGTGCCGGAACCAGATTAGGGCCTGAAGCAATCCTGCGGTGTTGCGGCCAGCTCACAAGAAAGCGAGTTGAAGAAAGGAGCTCAGGGGCACTGTAATTCACAAACCTGCAGAGTTATAAAGGACAGCTATCGTCCAAAAATATACTGAAGTAAGGCTGCCAAGAGGACTTGAAAGCGGGGCAGAATTGCAGGAAACCGATTTCAGGAGGTAGACTGGAATTGCATTTAAAGCATAGGAAAAGAGGCAGAACGTCCACAATGATGCACTTGGCCAAAAAGGGCGTATGCGTTTTTTCCTGAATATATTCAGGAAAAAACGCATACGCCCTTTTTGGCCAACCAAGCAAGCTTGCAAAGGAAATCTGCACTACAATGAAGTCTCACTTCCCCCCGCTCAAAAGGGCCATCTGAAAAAAGTGTAAAATCCAGAAAGGCAGGACAGGCCATGGAGAACTGGGAGCCTTGTTATGCTGATGGGCGGGATGTAAATTGCCAACAGCCACTCTGGAGAGGTGTATAGTGTTTCCTGAAACATGTAAAAAACAAAGCAACACAGCCTAGGGCACTTCCACTTATGGTCCTATAGCTTAGGGAAATTAAAATCAAAAAGACACAGCCACCCCAAAGTTTGGGACGGCTCTGTTTACAAGAACCTCGTTTACGGTACAAGTTCAATATCGCAGAAAGTGAAAAATGGATAAAGAAGTTGTGGTACTTACGTACAATGCAATATCACTCAGCAATGAAATCTATGTCATCAGGCCCGTAGCAGCATAATGAGTGGATTCAGGTATGATGATTCTAACTGAAATAAGTCACACAGAAAAAGAAACATCATAAGATATCATTAATACACGGAATGTAAACTTGGCTACACAGGAACTGGATTACAAAACAGAACAGGGTCTCAAATTTAGGAAACCAACTTATGCTTGCTTAAGGGGAAAGGTGAGTTGGGGTGCTGCATAAAACCAGAGATTGAAATGAGCACAGATAAAGTTCCTTAAGCCAAATATGGAATAGACAAGAACTACTCCTTGCTCAACGAAATGGACTCAACACCCCATATTAAACGCCTAAGAATGTACTTGACTAGTAAGTATCTTAAAACCTATGGATTGCTATGTCTCTGAAAGAAAATCAAGCGTGTGTACAGGGGCATAAACGCAGCAGTGATAGGATTGGAGAGGTTCGGTGAGCAAATGAAGACCCTTTGAAGTCATATTGCATGGTACCCATTCCACGGGTCTCAACTCTCCAGGTTTAAGGGATTCTTCCTTCAGCTAAAACATGCACGTGGAACCCAGAGTATGATCAACCGTGTGATCAGGAGACGTGTTCCAATATGTCTCAATTCTCGTCCCCTGGTACTCGGGTGTAACATTCCAGACGCTTTACTAACACTCTCCCGACTTGGAGAGTCAGGGCCTTTAACCTCCTGTTTGGCCCATTTGCAATTTCTGCGGAAGATGAACAGGAATAGGGAGAACCAATGAGAGACTAGCTGGAGGTGTCTGGACGGGCAAATTTAACTCTCATTTCCCACCAGGAAGAGGAATTAACCAAAGGCTCAGCGTGCCGTGCCGGAACCAGATTAGGGCCTGAAGCAATCCTGCGGTGTTGCGGCCAGCTCACAAGAAAGCGAGTTGAAGAAAGGAGCTCAGGGGCACTGTAATTCACAAACCTGCAGAGTTATAAAGGACAGCTATCGTCCAAAAATATACTGAAGTAAGGCTGCCAAGAGGACTTGAAAGCGGGGCAGAATTGCAGGAAACCGATTTCAGGAGGTAGACTGGAATTGCATTTAAAGCATAGGAAAAGAGGCAGAACGTCCACAATGATGCACTTGGCCAAAAAGGGCGTATGCGTTTTTTCCTGAATATATTCAGGAAAAAACGCATACGCCCTTTTTGGCCAACCAAGCAAGCTTGCAAAGGAAATCTGCACTACAATGAAGTCTCACTTCCCCCCGGTCAAAAGGGCCATCTGAAAAAAGTGTAAAATCCAGAAAGGCAGGACAGGCCATGGAGAACTGGGAGCCTTGTTATGCTGATGGGCGGGATGTAAATTGCCAACAGCCACTCGGGAGAGGTGTATAGTGTTTCCTGAAACATCTAAAAAACAAAGCAACACAGCCTACGGCACTTCCACTTATGGTCCTATAGCTTAGGGAAAATAAAATCAAAAAGACACAGCCACCCCAAAGTTTGGGACGGCTCTGTTTACAAGAACCTCGTTTACGGTACAAGTTCAATATCGCAGAAAGTGAAAAATGGATAAAGAAGTTGTGGTACTTACGTACAATGTAATATCACTCAGCAATGAAATCTATGTCATCAGGCCCGTAGCAGCATAATGAGTGGATTCAGGTATGATGATTCTAACTGAAATAAGTCACACAGAAAAAGAAACATCATAAGATATCATTAATACACGGAATGTAAACTTGGCTACACAGGAACTGGATTACAAAACAGAACAGTGTCTCAAATTTAGGAAACCAACTTATGCTTGCTTAAGGGGAAAGGTGAGTTGGGGTGCTGCATAAAACCAGAGATTGAAATGAGCACAGATAAAGTTCCTTAAGCCAAATATGGAATAGACAAGAACTACTCCTTGCTCAACGAAATGGACTCAACACCCCATATTAAACGCCTAAGAATGTACCTGAGTAGTAAGTATCTTAAAACCTATGGATTGCTATTTCTCTGAAAGAAAATCAAGCGTGTGTACAGGGGCATAAACGCAGCAGTGATAGGATTGGAGAGGTTCGGTGAGCAAATGAAGACCCTTTGAAGTCATATTGCATGGTACCCATTCCACGGGTCTCAACTCTCCAGGTTTAAGGGATTCTTCCTTCAGGTAAAACATGCACGTGGAACCCAGAGTATGATCAACCGTGTGATCGGGAGACGTGTTCCAATATGTCTCAATTCTCGTCCCCTGGTACTCGGGTGTAACATTCCAGACGCTTAACTAACACTCTCCCGACTTGGAGAGTCAGTGCCTTTAAGCTCCTGTTTGGCCCATTTGCAATTTCTGAGGAAGATGAACAGGAATAGGAAGAACCAATGAGAGACTAGGTGGAGGTGTCTGGACGGGCAAATTTAAGTCTCATTTCCCACCAGGAAGAGGAATTAACCAAAGGCTCAGCGTGCTGTGCCGGAACCAGATTAGGCCCTGAAGCAATCCTGCGGTGTTGCGGCCAGCTCACAAGAAAGCGAGTTGAAGAAAGGAGCTCAGGGGCACTGTAATTCACAAACCTGCAGAGTTATAAATGACAGCTATCATCCAAAAATATACTGAAGTAAGGCTGCCAAGAGGACTTGAAAACGGGGCAGAATTGCAGGAAACCGATTTCAGGAGGTAGACTGGAATTGCATTTAAAGCATAGGAAAAGAGGCAGAACGTCCACAATGATGCACT
This sequence comes from Leucopleurus acutus, assembly GCF_964270905.1. NCBI lineage: Eukaryota > Metazoa > Chordata > Mammalia > Artiodactyla > Delphinidae > Leucopleurus > Leucopleurus acutus. Next base: position 226,706 of record NW_028139006.1, read on the forward strand.
TGGCCAAAAAGGGCGTATGCGTTTTTTCCTGAATATATTCAGGAAAAAACGCATACGCCCTTTTTGGCCAACAAAGCAAGCTTGCAAAGGAAATCTGCACTACAATGAAGTCTCACTTCCCCCCGGTCAAAAGGGCCATCTGAAAAAAGTGTAAAATCCAGAAAGGCAGGACAGGCCATGGAGAACTGGGAGCCTTGTTATGCTGATGGGCGGGATGTAAATTGCCAACAGCCACTCAGGAGAAGTGTATGGTGTTTCCTGAAACATCTAAAAAACAAAGCAACAGAGCCTAGGGCACTTCCACTTATGGTCCTGTAGCTTGGGAAATTAAAATCAAAAAGACACAGCCACCCCAAAGTTTGGGACGGCTCTGTTCACAAGAACCTCGTTTACGGTACAAGTTCAATATCGCAGAAAGGGAAAAATGAATAAAGAAGTTGTGGTACTTACGTACAATGCAATATCACTCAGCAATGAAATCTATGTCATCAGGCCCGTAGCAGCATAATGAGTGGATTCAGGTATGATGATTCTAACTGAAATAAGTCACACAGAAAAAGAAACATCATAAGATATCACTAATACACGGAATGTAAACTTGGCTACACAGGAACTGGATTACAAAACAGAACAGGGTCTCAAATTTAGAAAACCAACTTATGCTTGCTTAAGGGGAAAGGTGAGTTGGGGTGCTGCATAAAACCAGAGATTGAAATGAGCACAGATAAAGTTCCTTTAGCCAAATATGGAATAGACAAGAACTACTCCTTGCTCAACGAAATGGACTCAACACCCCATATTAAACGCCTAAGAATGTACCTGACTAGTAAGTATCTTAAAACCTATGGATTGCTATGTCTCTGAAAGAAAATCAAGCGTGTGTACAGGGGCATAAACGCAGCAGTGATAGGATTGGAGAGGTTCGGTGAGCAAATGAAGACCCTTTGAAGTCATATTGCATGGTACCCATTCCACAGGTCTCAACTCTCCAGGTTTAAGGGATTCTTCCTTCAGCTAAAATATGCATGTGGAACCCAGAGTATGATCAACCGTGTGATCGGGAGAGGAGTTCCAATATGTCTCAGTTCTCGACCCTGGTACTCGGGTGCAACATTCCAGATGCTTTACTAACACTCTCCCGACTTGGAAAGTCAGTGCCTTTAACCTCCTGTTTGGCCCATTTGCAATTTCTGCGGAAGATGAACAGGAATAGGGAGAACCAATGAGAGACTAGCTGGAGGTGTCTGGACGGGCAAATTTAACTCTCATTTCCCACCAGGAAGAGGAATTAACCAAAGGCTCAGCGTGCCGTGCCGGAACCAGATTAGGGCCTGAAGCAATCCTGCGGTGTTGAGGCCAGCTCACAAGAAAGCGAGTTGAAGATAGGAGCTCAGGGGCAGTGTAATTCACAAACCTGCAGAGTTATAAATGACAGCTATCGTCCAAAAATATACTGAAGTAAGGCTGCCAAGAGGACTTGAAAGCGGGGCAGAATTGCAGGAAACCGATTTCAGGAGGTAGACTGGAATTGCATTTAAAGCATAGGAAAAGAGGCAGAACGTCCACAATGATGCACTTGGCCAAAAAGGGCGTATGCGTTTTTTCCTGAATATATTCAGGAAAAAACGCATACGCCCTTTTTGGCCAACCAAGCAAGCTTGCAAAGGAAATCTGCACTACAATGAAGTCTCACTTCCCCCCGGTCAAAAGGGCCATCTGAAAAAAGTGTAAAATCCAGAAAGGCAGGACAGGCCATGGAGAACTGGGAGCCTTGTTATGCTGATGGGCGGGATGTAAATTGCCAACAGCCACTCGGGAGAGGTGTATGGTGTTTCCTGAAACATCTAAAAAACAAAGCAACAGAGCCTAGGGCACTTCCACTTATGGTCCTGTAGCTTGGGAAATTAAAATCAGAAAGACACAGCCACCCCAATGTTTGGGACGGCTCTGTTTACAAGAACCTCGTTTACGGTACAAGTTCAATATCGCAGAAAGTGAAAAATGGATAAAGAAGTTGTGGTACTTACGTACAATGCAATATCACTCAGCAATGAAATCTATGTCATCAGGCCCATAGCAGCATAATGAGTGGATTCAGGTATGATAATTCTAACTGAAATAAGTCACACAGAAAAAGAAACATCATAAGATATCACTAATACACGGAATGTAAACTTGGCTACACAGGAACTGGATTACAAAACAGAACAGGGTCTCAAATTTAGAAAACCAACTTATGCTTGCTTAAGGGGAAAGGTGAGTTGGGGTGCTGCATAAAACCAGAGATTGAAATGAGCACAGATAAAGTTCCTTAAGCCAAATATGGAATAGACAAGAACTACTCCTTGCTCAACGAAATGGACTCCACACCCCATATTAAACGCCTAAGAATGTACCTGACTAGTAAGTATCTTAAAACCTATGGATTGCTATGTCTCTGAAAGAGAATCAAGCGTGTGTACAGGGGCATAAACGCAGCAGTGATAGGATTGGAGAGGTTCGGTGAGCAAATGAAGACCCTTTGAAGTCATATTGCTTGGTACCCATTCCACGGGTCTCAACTCTCCAGGTTTAAGGGATTCTTCCTTCAGCTAAAACATGCACGTGGAACCCAGAGTATGATCAACCGTGTGATCGGGAGACGTGTTCCAATATGTCTCAATTCTCGTCCCCTGGTACTCGGGTGTAACATTCCAGACGCTTTACTAACACTCTCCCGACTTGGAGAGTCAGTGCCTTTAACCTCCTGTTTGGCCCATTTGCAATTTCTGCGGAAGATGAACAGGAATAGGGAGAACCAATGAGAGACTAGCTGGAGGTGTCTGGACGGGCAAATTTAACTCTCATTTCCCACCAGGAAGAGGAATTAACCAAAGGCTCAGCGTGCCGTGCCGGAACCAGATTAGGGCCTGAAGCAATCCTGCGGTGTTGCGGCCAGCTCACAAGAAAGCGAGTTGAAGAAAGGAGCTCAGGGGCACTGTAATTCACAAACCTGCAGAGTTATAAAGGACAGCTATCGTCCAAAAATATACTGAAGTAAGGCTGCCAAGAGGACTTGAAAGCGGGGCAGAATTGCAGGAAACCGATTTCAGGAGGTAGACTGGAATTGCATTTAAAGCATAGGAAAAGAGGCAGAACGTCCACAATGATGCACTTGGCCAAAAAGGGCGTATGCGTTTTTTCCTGAATATATTCAGGAAAAAACGCATACGCCCTTTTTGGCCAACCAAGCAAGCTTGCAAAGGAAATCTGCACTACAATGAAGTCTCACTTGTCCCCGGTCAGAAGGGCCATCTGAAAAAAGTGTAAAATCCAGAAAGGCAGGACAGGCCATGGAGAACTGGGAGCCTTGTTATGCTGATGGGCGGGATGTAAATTGCCAACAACCACTTTGGAGAAGTGTATGGTGTTTCCTGAAACATCTAAAAACAAAGCAACAGAGCCTAGGGCACTTCCACTTATGGTCCTATAGCTTAGGGAAATTAAAATCAAAAAGACACAGCCACCCCAAAGTTTGGGACGGCTCTGTTTACAAGAACCTCGTTTACGGTACTAGTTCAATATCGCAGAAAGTGAAAAATGGATAAAGAAGTTGTGGTACTTACGTTCAATGCAATATCACTCAGCAATGAAATCTATGTCATCAGGCCCGTAGCAGCATAATGAGTGGATTCAGGTATGATGATTCTATCTGAAATAAGTCACACAGAAAAAGAAACATCATAAGATATCACTAATACACGGAATGTAAACTTGGCTACACAGGAACTGGATTACAAAACAGAACAGGGTCTAAAATTTAGAAAACCAACTTATGCTTGCTTAAGGGGAAAGGTGAGTTGGGGTGCTGCATAAAACCAGAGATTGAAATGAGCACAGATAAAGTTCCTTAAGCCAAATATGGAATAGACAAGAACTACTCCTTGCTCAACGAAATGGACTCAACACCCCATATTAAACGCCTAAGAATGTACCTGACTAGTAAGTATCTTAAAACCTATGGATTGCTATGTCTCTGAAAGAGAATCAAGCGTGTGTACAGGGGCATAAACGCAGCAGTGATAGGATTGGAGAGGTTCGGTGAGCAAATGAAGACCCTTTGAAGTCATATTGCATGGTACCCATTCCACGGGTCTCAACTCTCCAGGTTTAAGGGATTCTTCCTTCAGCTAAAACATGCACGTGGAACCCAGAGTATGATCAACCGTGTGATCGGGAGACGTGTTCCAATATGTTTCAATTCTCGTCCCCTGGTACTCGGGTGTAACATTCCAGACGCTTTACTAACACTCTCCCGACTTGGAGAGTCAGTGCCTTTAACCTCCTGTTTGGCCCATTTGCAATTTCTGCGGAAGATGAACAGGAATAGGGAGAACCAATGAGAGACTAGCTGGAGGTGTCTGGACGGGCAAATTTAACTCTCATTTCCCACCAGGAAGAGGAATTAACCAAAGGCTCAGCGTGCCGTGCCGGAACCAGATTAGGGCCTGAAGCAATCCTGCGGTGTTGCGGCCAGCTCACAAGAAAGCGAGTTGAAGAAAGGAGCTCAGGGGCACTGTAATTCACAAACCTGCAGACTTATAAATGACAGCTATCGTCCAAAAATATACTGAAGTAAGGCTGCCAAGAGGACTTGAAAGCGGGGCAGAATTGCAGGAAACCGATTTCAGGAGGTAGACTGGAATTGCATTTAAAGCATAGGAAAAGAGGCAGAACGTCCACAATGATGCACTTGGCCAAAAAGGGCGTATGCGTTTTTTCCTGAATATATTCAGGAAAAAACGCATACGCCCTTTTTGGCCAACCAAGCAAGCTTGCAAAGGAAATCTGCACTACAATGAAGTCTCACTTCCCCCCGGTCAAAAGGGCCATCTGAAAAAAGTGTAAAATCCAGAAAGGCAGGACAGGCCATGGAGAACTGGGAGCCTTGTTATGCTGATGGGCGGGATGTAAATTGCCAACAGCCACTCGGGAGAGGTGTATGGTGTTTCCTGAAACATCTAAAAAACAAAGCAACAGAGCCTAGGGCACTTCCACTTATGGTCCTGTAGCTTGGGAAATTAAAATCAGAAAGACACAGCCACCCCAATGTTTGGGACGGCTCTGTTTACAAGAACCTCGTTTACGGTACAAGTTCAATATCGCAGAAAGTGAAAAATGGATAAAGAAGTTGTGGTACTTACGTACAATGCAATATCACTCAGCAATGAAATCTATGTCATCAGGCCCATAGCAGCATAATGAGTGGATTCAGGTATGATGATTCTAACTGAAATAAGTCACACAGAAAAAGAAACATCATAAGATATCACTAATACACGGAATGTAAACTTGGCTACACAGGAACTGGATTACAAAACAGAACAGGGTCTCAAATTTAGAAAACCAACTTATGCTTGCTTAAGGGGAAAGGTGAGTTGGGGTGCTGCATAAAACCAGAGATTGAAATGAGCACAGATAAAGTTCCTTAAGCCAAATATGGAATAGACAAGAACTACTCCTTGCTCAACGAAATGGACTCAACAGCCCATATTAAACGCCTAAGAATGTACCTGACTAGTAAGTATCTTAAAACCTATGGATTGCTATGTCTCTGAAAGAGAATCAAGCGTGTGTACAGGGGCATAAACGCAGCAGTGATAGGATTGGAGAGGTTCGGTGAGCAAATGAAGACCCTTTGAAGTCATATTGCTTGGTACCCATTCCACGGGTCTCAACTCTCCAGGTTTAAGGGATTCTTCCTTCAGGTAAAACATGCACGTGGAACCCAGAGTATGATCAACCGTGTGATCGGGAGACGTGTTCCAATATGTCTCAATTCTCGTCCCCTGGTACTCGGGTGTAACATTCCAGACGCTTTACTAACACTCTCCCGACTTGGAGAGTCAGTGCCTTTAACCTCCTGTTTGGCCCATTTGCAATTTCTGCGGAAGATGAACAGGAATAGGGAGAACCAATGAGAGACTAGCTGGAGGTGTCTGGACGGGCAAATTTAACTCTCATTTCCCACCAGGAAGAGGAATTAACCAAAGGCTCAGCGTGCCGTGCCGGAACCAGATTAGGGCCTGAAGCAATCCTGCGGTGTTGCGGCCAGCTCACAAGAAAGCGAGTTGAAGAAAGGAGCTCAGGGGCACTGTAATTCACAAACCTGCAGACTTATAAATGACAGCTATCGTCCAAAAATATACTGAAGTAAGGCTGCCAAGAGGACTTGAAAGCGGGGCAGAATTGCAGGAAACCGATTTCAGGAGGTAGACTGGAATTGCATTTAAAGCATAGGAAAAGAGGCAGAACGTCCACAATGATGCACTTGGCCAAAAAGGGCGTATGCGTTTTTTCCTGAATATATTCAGGAAAAAACGCATACGCCCTTTTTGGCCAACCAAGCAAGCTTGCAAAGGAAATCTGCACTACAATGAAGTCTCACTTCCCCCCGGTCAAAAGGGCCATCTGAAAAAAGTGTAAAATCCAGAAAGGCAGGACAGGCCATGGAGAACTGGGAGCCTTGTTATGCTGATGGGCGGGATGTAAATTGCCAACAGCCACTCTGGAGAGGTGTATAGTGTTTCCTGAAACATCTAAAAAACAAAGCAACACAGCCTAGGGCACTTCCACTTATGGTCCTATAGCTTAGGGAAATTAAAATCAAAAAGACACAGCCACCCCAAAGTTTGGGACGGCTCTGTTTACAAGAACCTCGTTTACGGTACAAGTTCAATATCGCAGAAAGTGAAAAATGGATAAAGAAGTTGTGGTACTTACGTACAATGCAATATCACTCAGCAATGAAATCTATGTCATCAGGCCCGTAGCAGCATAATGAGTGGATTCAGGTATGATGATTCTAACTGAAATAAGTCACACAGAAAAAGAAACATCATAAGATATCATTAATACACGGAATGTAAACTTGGCTACACAGGAACTGGATTACAAAACAGAACAGGGTCTCAAATTTAGGAAACCAACTTATGCTTGCTTAAGGGGAAAGGTGAGTTGGGGTGCTGCATAAAACCAGAGATTGAAATGAGCACAGATAAAGTTCCTTAAGCCAAATATGGAATAGACAAGAACTACTCCTTGCTCAACGAAATGGACTCAACACCCCATATTAAACGCCTAAGAATGTACTTGACTAGTAAGTATCTTAAAACCTATGGATTGCTATGTCTCTGAAAGAAAATCAAGCGTGTGTACAGGGGCATAAACGCAGCAGTGATAGGATTGGAGAGGTTCGGTGAGCAAATGAAGACCCTTTGAAGTCATATTGCATGGTACCCATTCCACGGGGCTCAACTCTCCAGGTTTAAGGGATTCTTCCTTCAGCTAAAACATGCACGTGGAACCCAGAGTATGATCAACCGTGTGATCGGGAGACGTGTTCCAATATGTCTCAATTCTCGTCCCCTGGTACTCGGGTGTAACATTCCAGACGCTTTACTAACACTCTCCCGACTTGGAGAGTCAGTGCCTTTAACCTCCTGTTTGGCCCATTTGCAATTTCTGCGGAAGATGAACAGGAATAGGGAGAACCAATGAGAGACTAGCTGGAGGTGTCTGGACGGGCAAATTTAACTCTCATTTCCCACCAGGAAGAGGAATTAACCAAAGGCTCAGCGTGCCGTGCCGGAACCAGATTAGGGCCTGAAGCAATCCTGCGGTGTTGCGGCCAGCTCACAAGAAAGCGAGTTGAAGAAAGGAGCTCAGGGGCACTGTAATTCACAAACCTGCAGAGTTATAAAGGACAGCTATCGTCCAAAAATATACTGAAGTAAGGCTGCCAAGAGGACTTGAAAGCGGGGCAGAATTGCAGGAAACCGATTTCAGGAGGTAGACTGGAATTGCATTTAAAGCATAGGAAAAGAGGCAGAACGTCCACAATGATGCACTTGGCCAAAAAGGGCGTATGCGTTTTTTCCTGAATATATTCAGGAAAAAACGCATACGCCCTTTTTGGCCAACCAAGCAAGCTTGCAAAGGAAATCTGCACTACAATGAAGTCTCACTTCCCCCCGGTCAAAAGGGCCATCTGAAAAAAGTGTAAAATCCAGAAAGGCAGGACAGGCCATGGAGAACTGGGAGCCTTGTTATGCTGATGGGCGGGATGTAAATTGCCAACAGCCACTCGGGAGAGGTGTATAGTGTTTCCTGAAACATCTAAAAAACAAAGCAACACAGCCTACGGCACTTCCACTTATGGTCCTATAGCTTAGGGAAAATAAAATCAAAAAGACACAGCCACCCCAATGTTTGGGACGGCTCTGTTTACAAGAACCTCGTTTACGGTACAAGTTCAATATCGCAGAAAGTGAAAAATGGATAAAGAAGTTGTGGTACTTACGTACAATGCAATATCACTCAGCAATGAAATCTATGTCATCAGGCCCGTAGCAGCATAATGAGTGGATTCAGGTATGATGATTCTAACTGAAATAAGTCACACAGAAAAAGAAACATCATAAGATATCATTAATACACGGAATGTAAACTTGGCTACACAGGAACTGGATTACAAAACAGAACAGTGTCTCAAATTTAGGAAACCAACTTATGCTTGCTTAAGGGGAAAGGTGAGTTGGGGTGCTGCATAAAACCAGAGATTGAAATGAGCACAGATAAAGTTCCTTAAGCCAAATATGGAATAGACAAGAACTACTCCTTGCTCAACGAAATGGACTCAACACCCCATATTAAACGCCTAAGAATGTACCTGAGTAGTAAGTATCTTAAAACCTATGGATTGCTATTTCTCTGAAAGAAAATCAAGCGTGTGTACAGGGGCATAAACGCAGCAGTGATAGGATTGGAGAGGTTCGGTGAGCAAATGAAGACCCTTTGAAGTCATATTGCATGGTACCCATTCCACGGGTCTCAACTCTCCAGGTTTAAGGGATTCTTCCTTCAGGTAAAACATGCACGTGGAACCCAGAGTATGATCAACCGTGTGATCGGGAGACGTGTTCCAATATGTCTCAATTCTCGTCCCCTGGTACTCGGGTGTAACATTCCAGACGCTTAACTAACACTCTCCCGACTTGGAGAGTCAGTGCCTTTAAGCTCCTGTTTGGCCCATTTGCAATTTCTGAGGAAGATGAACAGGAATAGGAAGAACCAATGAGAGACTAGGTGGAGGTGTCTGGACGGGCAAATTTAAGTCTCATTTCCCACCAGGAAGAGGAATTAACCAAAGGCTCAGCGTGCTGTGCCGGAACCAGATTAGGCCCTGAAGCAATCCTGCGGTGTTGCGGCCAGCTCACAAGAAAGCGAGTTGAAGAAAGGAGCTCAGGGGCACTGTAATTCACAAACCTGCAGAGTTATAAATGACAGCTATCATCCAAAAATATACTGAAGTAAGGCTGCCAAGAGGACTTGAAAACGGGGCAGAATTGCAGGAAACCGATTTCAGGAGGTAGACTGGAATTGCATTTAAAGCATAGGAAAAGAGGCAGAACGTCCACAATGATGCACTTGGCCAAAAAGGGCGTATGCGTTTTTTCCTGAATATATTCAGGAAAAAACGCATACGCCCTTTTTGGCCAACAAAGCAAGCTTGCAAAGGAAATCTGCACTACAATGAAGTCTCACTTCCCCCCGGTCAAAAGGGCCATCTGAAAAAAGTGTAAAATCCAGAAAGGCAGGACAGGCCATGGAGAACTGGGAGCCTTGTTATGCTGATGGGCGGGATGTAAATTGCCAACAGCCACTCGGGAGAAGTGTATGGTGTTTCCTGAAACATCTAAAAAACAAAGCAACAGAGCCTAGGGCACTTCCACTTATGGTCCTATAGCTTAGGGAAATTAAAATCAAAAAGACACAGCCACCCCAAAGTTTGGGACGGCTCTGTTCACAAGAACCTCGTTTACGGTACAAGTTCAATATCGCAGAAAGGGAAAAATGAATAAAGAAGTTGTGGTACTTACGTACAATGCAATATCACTCAGCAATGAAATCTATGTCATCAGGCCCGTAGCAGCATAATGAGTGGATTCAGGTATGATGATTCTAACTGAAATAAGTCACACAGAAAAAGAAACATCATAAGATATCACTAATACACGGAATGTAAACTTGGCTACACAGGAACTGGATTACAAAACAGAACAGGGTCTCAAATTTAGAAAACCAACTTATGCTTGCTTAAGGGGAAAGGTGAGTTGGGGTGCTGCATAAAACCAGAGATTGAAATGAGCACAGATAAAGTTCCTTTAGCCAAATATGGAATAGACAAGAACTACTCCTTGCTCAACGAAATGGACTCAACACCCCATATTAAACGCCTAAGAATGTACCTGACTAGTAAGTATCTTAAAACCTATGGATTGCTATGTCTCTGAAAGAAAATCAAGCGTGTGTACAGGGGCATAAACGCAGCAGTGATAGGATTGGAGAGGTTCGGTGAGCAAATGAAGACCCTTTGAAGTCATATTGCATGGTACCCATTCCACAGGTCTCAACTCTCCAGGTTTAAGGGATTCTTCCTTCAGCTAAAATATGCATGTGGAACCCAGAGTATGATCAACCGTGTGATCGGGAGAGGAGTTCCAATATGTCTCAGTTCTCGACCCTGGTACTCGGGTGCAACATTCCAGATGCTTTACTAACACTCTCCCGACTTGGAAAGTCAGTGCCTTTAACCTCCTGTTTGGCCCATTTGCAATTTCTGCGGAAGATGAACAGGAATAGGGAGAACCAATGAGAGACTAGCTGGAGGTGTCTGGACGGGCAAATTTAACTCTCATTTCCCACCAGGAAGAGGAATTAACCAAAGGCTCAGCGTGCCGTGCCGGAACCAGATTAGGGCCTGAAGCAATCCTGCGGTGTTGAGGCCAGCTCACAAGAAAGCGAGTTGAAGATAGGAGCTCAGGGGCAGTGTAATTCACAAACCTGCAGAGTTATAAATGACAGCTATCGTCCAAAAATATACTGAAGTAAGGCTGCCAAGAGGACTTGAAAGCGGGGCAGAATTGCAGGAAACCGATTTCAGGAGGTAGACTGGAATTGCATTTAAAGCATAGGAAAAGAGGCAGAACGTCCACAATGATGCACTTGGCCAAAAAGGGCGTATGCGTTTTTTCCTGAATATATTCAGGAAAAAACGCATACGCCCTTTTTGGCCAACCAAGCAAGCTTGCAAAGGAAATCTGCACTACAATGAAGTCTCACTTCCCCCCGGTCAAAAGGGCCATCTGAAAAAAGTGTAAAATCCAGAAAGGCAGGACAGGCCATGGAGAACTGGGAGCCTTGTTATGCTGATGGGCGGGATGTAAATTGCCAACAGCCACTCGGGAGAGGTGTATGGTGTTTCCTGAAACATCTAAAAAACAAAGCAACAGAGCCTAGGGCACTTCCACTTATGGTCCTGTAGCTTGGGAAATTAAAATCAGAAAGACACAGCCACCCCAATGTTTGGGACGGCTCTGTTTACAAGAACCTCGTTTACGGTACAAGTTCAATATCGCAGAAAGTGATAAATGGATAAAGAAGTTGTGGTACTTACGTACAATGCAATATCACTCAGCAATGAAATCTATGTCATCAGGCCCGTAGCAGCATAATGAGTGGATTCAGGTATGATGATTCTAACTGAAATAAGTCACACAGAAAAAGAAACATCATAAGATATCATTAATACACGGAATGTAAACTTGGCTACACAGGAACTGGATTACAAAACAGAACAGGGTCTCAAATTTAGGAAACCAACTTATGCTTGCTTAAGGGGAAAGGTGAGTTGGGGTGCTGCATAAAACCAGAGATTGAAATGAGCACAGATAAAGTTCCTTAAGCCAAATATGGAATAGACAAGAACTACTCCTTGCTCAACGAAATGGACTCAACACCCCATATTAAACGCCTAAGAATGTACTTGACTAGTAAGTATCTTAAAACCTATGGATTGCTATGTCTCTGAAAGAAAATCAAGCGTGTGTACAGGGGCATAAACGCAGCAGTGATAGGATTGGAGAGGTTCGGTGAGCAAATGAAGACCCTTGGAAGTCATATTGCATGGTACCCATTCCACGGGTCTCAACTCTCCAGGTTTAAGGGATTCTTCCTTCAGCTAAAACATGCACGTGGAACCCAGAGTATGATCAACCGTGTGATCGGGAGACGTGTTCCAATATGTCTCAATTCTCGTCCCCTGGTACTCGGGTGTAACATTCCAGACGCTTTACTAACACTCTCCCGACTTGGAGAGTCAGTGCCTTTAACCTCCTGTTTGGCCCATTTGCAATTTCTGCGGAAGATGAACAGGAATAGGGAGAACCAATGAGAGACTAGCTGGAGGTGTCTGGACGGGCAAATTTAACTCTCATTTCCCACCAGGAAGAGGAATTAACCAAAGGCTCAGCGTGCCGTGCCGGAACCAGATTAGGGCCTGAAGCAATCCTGCGGTGTTGCGGCCAGCTCACAAGAAAGCGAGTTGAAGAAAGGAGCTCAGGGGCACTGTAATTCACAAACCTGCAGAGTTATAAAGGACAGCTATCGTCCAAAAATATACTGAAGTAAGGCTGCCAAGAGGACTTGAAAGCGGGGCAGAATTGCAGGAAACCGATTTCAGGAGGTAGACTGGAATTGCATTTAAAGCATAGGAAAAGAGGCAGAACGTCCACAATGATGCACTTGGCCAAAAAGGGCGTATGCGTTTTTTCCTGAATATATTCAGGAAAAAACGCATACGCCCTTTTTGGCCAACCAAGCAAGCTTGCAAAGGAAATCTGCACTACAATGAAGTCTCACTTCCCCCCGGTCAAAAGGGCCATCTGAAAAAAGTGTAAAATCCAGAAAGGCAGGACAGGCCATGGAGAACTGGGAGCCTTGTTATGCTGATGGGCGGGATGTAAATTGCCAACAGCCACTCGGGAGAGGTGTATAGTGTTTCCTGAAACATCTAAAAAACAAAGCAACACAGCCTACGGCACTTCCACTTATGGTCCTATAGCTTAGGGAAAATAAAATCAAAAAGACACAGCCACCCCAAAGTTTGGGACGGCTCTGTTTACAAGAACCTCGTTTACGGTACAAGTTCAATATCGCAGAAAGTGAAAAATGGATAAAGAAGTTGTGGTACTTACGTACAATGCAATATCACTCAGCAATGAAATCTATGTCATCAGGCCCGTAGCAGCATAATGAGTGGATTCAGGTATGATGATTCTAACTGAAATAAGTCACACAGAAAAAGAAACATCATAAGATATCATTAATACATGGAATGTAAACTTGGCTACACAGGAACTGGATTACAAAACAGAACAGTGTCTCAAATTTAGGAAACCAACTTATGCTTGCTTAAGGGGAAAGGTGAGTTGGGGTGCTGCATAAAACCAGAGATTGAAATGAGCACAGATAAAGTTCCTTAAGCCAAATATGGAATAGACAAGAACTACTCCTTGCTCAACGAAATGGACTCAACACCCCATATTAAACGCCTAAGAATGTACCTGAGTAGTAAGTATCTTAAAACCTATGGATTGCTATTTCTCTGAAAGAAAATCAAGCGTGTGTACAGGGGCATAAACGCAGCAGTGATAGGATTGGAGAGGTTCGGTGAGCAAATGAAGACCCTTTGAAGTCATATTGCATGGTACCCATTCCACGGGTCTCAACTCTCCAGGTTTAAGGGATTCTTCCTTCAGGTAAAACATGCACGTGGAACCCAGAGTATGATCAACCGTGTGATCGGGAGACGTGTTCCAATATGTCTCAATTCTCGTCCCCTGGTACTCGGGTGTAACATTCCAGATGCTTAACTAACACTCTCCCGACTTGGAGAGTCAGTGCCTTTAAGCTCCTGTTTGGCCCATTTGCAATTTCTGAGGAAGATGAACAGGAATAGGAAGAACCAATGAGAGACTAGGTGGAGGTGTCTGGACGGGCAAATTTAAGTCTCATTTCCCACCAGGAAGAGGAATTAACCAAAGGCTCAGCGTGCCGTGCCGGAACCAGATTAGGCCCTGAAGCAATCCTGCGGTGTTGCGGCCAGCTCACAAGAAAGCGAGTTGAAGAAAGGAGCTCAGGGGCACTGTAATTCACAAACCTGCAGAGTTATAAATTACAGCTATCATCCAAAAATATACTGAAGTAAGGCTGCCAAGAGGACTTGAAAACGGGGCAGAATTGCAGGAAACCGATTTCAGGAGGTAGACTGGAATTGCATTTAAAGCATAGGAAAAGAGGCAGAACGTCCACAATGATGCACTTGGCCAAAAAGGGCGTATGCGTTTTTTCCTGAATATATTCAGGAAAAAACGCATACGCCCTTTTTGGCCAACAAAGCAAGCTTGCAAAGGAAATCTGCACTACAATGAAGTCTCACTTCCCCCCGGTCAAAAGGGCCATCTGAAAAAAGTGTAAAATCCAGAAAGGCAGGACAGGCCATGGAGAACTGGGAGCCTTGTTATGCTGATGGGCGGGATGTAAATTGCCAACAGCCACTCGGGAGAAGTGTATGGTGTTTCCTGAAACATCTAAAAAACAAAGCAACAGAGCCTAGGGCACTTCCACTTATGGTCCTATAGCTTAGGGAAATTAAAATCAAAAAGACACAGCCACCCCAAAGTTTGGGACGGCTCTGTTCACAAGAACCTCGTTTACGGTACAAGTTCAATATCGCAGAAAGGGAAAAATGAATAAAGAAGTTGTGGTACTTACGTACAATGCAATATCACTCAGCAATGAAATCTATGTCATCAGGCCCGTAGCAGCATAATGAGTGGATTCAGGTATGATGATTCTAACTGAAATAAGTCACACAGAAAAAGAAACATCATAAGATATCACTAATACACGGAATGTAAACTTGGCTACACAGGAACTGGATTACAAAACAGAACAGGGTCTCAAATTTAGAAAACCAACTTATGCTTGCTTAAGGGGAAAGGTGAGTTGGGGTGCTGCATAAAACCAGAGATTGAAATGAGCACAGATAAAGTTCCTTTAGCCAAATATGGAATAGACAAGAACTACTCCTTGCTCAACGAAATGGACTCAACACCCCATATTAAACGCCTAAGAATGTACCTGACTAGTAAGTATCTTAAAACCTATGGATTGCTATGTCTCTGAAAGAAAATCAAGCGTGTGTACAGGGGCATAAACGCAGCAGTGATAGGATTGGAGAGGTTCGGTGAGCAAATGAAGACCCTTTGAAGTCATATTGCATGGTACCCATTCCACAGGTCTCAACTCTCCAGGTTTAAGGGATTCTTCCTTCAGCTAAAATATGCATGTGGAACCCAGAGTATGATCAACCGTGTGATCGGGAGAGGAGTTCCAATATGTCTCAGTTCTCGACCCTGGTACTCGGGTGCAACATTCCAGATGCTTTACTAACACTCTCCCGACTTGGAAAGTCAGTGCCTTTAACCTCCTGTTTGGCCCATTTGCAATTTCTGCGGAAGATGAACAGGAATAGGGAGAACCAATGAGAGACTAGCTGGAGGTGTCTGGACGGGCAAATTTAACTCTCATTTCCCACCAGGAAGAGGAATTAACCAAAGGCTCAGCGTGCCGTGCCGGAACCAGATTAGGGCCTGAAGCAATCCTGCGGTGTTGAGGCCAGCTCACAAGAAAGCGAGTTGAAGATAGGAGCTCAGGGGCAGTGTAATTCACAAACCTGCAGAGTTATAAATGACAGCTATCGTCCAAAAATATACTGAAGTAAGGCTGCCAAGAGGACTTGAAAGCGGGGCAGAATTGCAGGAAACCGATTTCAGGAGGTAGACTGGAATTGCATTTAAAGCATAGGAAAAGAGGCAGAACGTCCACAATGATGCACTTGGCCAAAAAGGGCGTATGCGTTTTTTCCTGAATATATTCAGGAAAAAACGCATACGCCCTTTTTGGCCAACCAAGCAAGCTTGCAAAGGAAATCTGCACTACAATGAAGTCTCACTTCCCCCCGGTCAAAAGGGCCATCTGAAAAAAGTGTAAAATCCAGAAAGGCAGGACAGGCCATGGAGAACTGGGAGCCTTGTTATGCTGATGGGCGGGATGTAAATTGCCAACAGCCACTCGGGAGAGGTGTATGGTGTTTCCTGAAACATCTAAAAAACAAAGCAACAGAGCCTAGGGCACTTCCACTTATGGTCCTGTAGCTTGGGAAATTAAAATCAGAAAGACACAGCCACCCCAATGTTTGGGACGGCTCTGTTTACAAGAACCTCGTTTACGGTACAAGTTCAATATCGCAGAAAGTGATAAATGGATAAAGAAGTTGTGGTACTTACGTACAATGCAATATCACTCAGCAATGAAATCTATGTCATCAGGCCCGTAGCAGCATAATGAGTGGATTCAGGTATGATGATTCTAACTGAAATAAGTCACACAGAAAAAGAAACATCATAAGATATCATTAATACACGGAATGTAAACTTGGCTACACAGGAACTGGATTACAAAACAGAACAGGGTCTCAAATTTAGGAAACCAACTTATGCTTGCTTAAGGGGAAAGGTGAGTTGGGGTGCTGCATAAAACCAGAGATTGAAATGAGCACAGATAAAGTTCCTTAAGCCAAATATGGAATAGACAAGAACTACTCCTTGCTCAACGAAATGGACTCAACACCCCATATTAAACGCCTAAGAATGTACTTGACTAGTAAGTATCTTAAAACCTATGGATTGCTATGTCTCTGAAAGAAAATCAAGCGTGTGTACAGGGGCATAAACGCAGCAGTGATAGGATTGGAGAGGTTCGGTGAGCAAATGAAGACCCTTGGAAGTCATATTGCATGGTACCCATTCCACGGGTCTCAACTCTCCAGGTTTAAGGGATTCTTCCTTCAGCTAAAACATGCACGTGGAACCCAGAGTATGATCAACCGTGTGATCGGGAGACGTGTTCCAATATGTCTCAATTCTCGTCCCCTGGTACTCGGGTGTAACATTCCAGACGCTTTACTAACACTCTCCCGACTTGGAGAGTCAGTGCCTTTAACCTCCTGTTTGGCCCATTTGCAATTTCTGCGGAAGATGAACAGGAATAGGGAGAACCAATGAGAGACTAGCTGGAGGTGTCTGGACGGGCAAATTTAACTCTCATTTCCCACCAGGAAGAGGAATTAACCAAAGGCTCAGCGTGCCGTGCCGGAACCAGATTAGGGCCTGAAGCAATCCTGCGGTGTTGCGGCCAGCTCACAAGAAAGCGAGTTGAAGAAAGGAGCTCAGGGGCACTGTAATTCACAAACCTGCAGAGTTATAAAGGACAGCTATCGTCCAAAAATATACTGAAGTAAGGCTGCCAAGAGGACTTGAAAGCGGGGCAGAATTGCAGGAAACCGATTTCAGGAGGTAGACTGGAATTGCATTTAAAGCATAGGAAAAGAGGCAGAACGTCCACAATGATGCACTTGGCCAAAAAGGGCGTATGCGTTTTTTCCTGAATATATTCAGGAAAAAACGCATACGCCCTTTTTGGCCAACCAAGCAAGCTTGCAAAGGAAATCTGCACTACAATGAAGTCTCACTTCCCCCCGGTCAAAAGGGCCATCTGAAAAAAGTGTAAAATCCAGAAAGGCAGGACAGGCCATGGAGAACTGGGAGCCTTGTTATGCTGATGGGCGGGATGTAAATTGCCAACAGCCACTCGGGAGAGGTGTATAGTGTTTCCTGAAACATCTAAAAAACAAAGCAACACAGCCTACGGCACTTCCACTTATGGTCCTATAGCTTAGGGAAAATAAAATCAAAAAGACACAGCCACCCCAAAGTTTGGGACGGCTCTGTTTACAAGAACCTCGTTTACGGTACAAGTTCAATATCGCAGAAAGTGAAAAATGGATAAAGAAGTTGTGGTACTTACGTACAATGCAATATCACTCAGCAATGAAATCTATGTCATCAGGCCCGTAGCAGCATAATGAGTGGATTCAGGTATGATGATTCTAACTGAAATAAGTCACACAGAAAAAGAAACATCATAAGATATCATTAATACATGGAATGTAAACTTGGCTACACAGGAACTGGATTACAAAACAGAACAGTGTCTCAAATTTAGGAAACCAACTTATGCTTGCTTAAGGGGAAAGGTGAGTTGGGGTGCTGCATAAAACCAGAGATTGAAATGAGCACAGATAAAGTTCCTTAAGCCAAATATGGAATAGACAAGAACTACTCCTTGCTCAACGAAATGGACTCAACACCCCATATTAAACGCCTAAGAATGTACCTGAGTAGTAAGTATCTTAAAACCTATGGATTGCTATTTCTCTGAAAGAAAATCAAGCGTGTGTACAGGGGCATAAACGCAGCAGTGATAGGATTGGAGAGGTTCGGTGAGCAAATGAAGACCCTTTGAAGTCATATTGCATGGTACCCATTCCACGGGTCTCAACTCTCCAGGTTTAAGGGATTCTTCCTTCAGGTAAAACATGCACGTGGAACCCAGAGTATGATCAACCGTGTGATCGGGAGACGTGTTCCAATATGTCTCAATTCTCGTCCCCTGGTACTCGGGTGTAACATTCCAGATGCTTAACTAACACTCTCCCGACTTGGAGAGTCAGTGCCTTTAACCTCCTGTTTGGCCCATTTGCAATTTCTGAGGAAGATGAACAGGAATAGGAAGAACCAATGAGAGACTAGGTGGAGGTGTCTGGACGGGCAAATTTAACTCTCATTTCCCACGAGGAAGAGGAATTAACCAAAGGCTCAGCGTGCCGTGCCGGAACCAGATTAGGGCCTGAAGCAATCCTGCAGTGTTGCGGCCAGCTCACAAGAAAGCGAGTTGAAGAAAGGAGCTCATGGGCACTGTAATTCACAAACCTGCAGAGTTATAAATGACAGCTATCGTCCAAAAATATACTGAAGTAAGGCTGCCAAGAGGACTTGAAAGCGGGGCAGAATTGCAGGAAACCGATTTCAGGAGGTAGACTGGAATTGCATTTAAAGCATAGGAAAAGAGGCAGAACGTCCACAATGATGCACTTGGCCAAAAAGGGCGTATGCGTTTTTTCCTGAATATATTCAGGAAAAAACGCATACGCCCTTTTTGGCCAACCAAGCAAGCTTGCAAAGGAAATCTGCACTACAATGAAGTCTCACTTCCCCCCGCTCAAAAGGGCCATCTGAAAAAAGTGTAAAATCCAGAAAGGCAGGACAGGCCATGGAGAACTGGGAGCCTTGTTATGCTGATGGGCGGGATGTAAATTGCCAACAGCCACTCGGGAGATGTGTATGGTGTTTCCTGAAACATCTAAAAAACAAAGCAACAGAGCCTAGGGCACTTCCACTTATGGTCCTATAGCTTAGGGAAATTAAAATCAAAAAGACACAGCCACCCCAAAGTTTGGGACGGCTCTGTTTACAAGAACCTCATTTACGGTACAAGTTCAATAGCGCAGAAAGTGAAAAATGGATAAAGAAGTTGTGGTACTTACGTACAATGCAATATCACTCAGCAATGAAATCTATGTCATCAGGCCCGTAGCAGCATAATGAGTGGATTCAGGTATGATGATTCTAACTGAAATAAGTCACACAGAAAAAGAAACATCATAAGATATCACTAATACACGAATGTAAACTTGGCTACACAGGAACTGGATTACAAAACAGAACAGGGTCTCAAATTTAGAAAACCAACTTATGCTTGCTTAAGGGGAAAGGTGAGTTGGGGTGCTGCATAAAACCAGAGATTGAAATGAGCACAGATAAAGTTCCTTAAGCCAAATATAGAATAGAGAAGAACTACTCCTTGCTCAACGAAATGGACTCAACACCCAATATTAAACGCCTAAGAATGTACCTGACTAGTAAGAATTTTAAAACCTATGGATTGCTATGTCTCCGAAAGAAAATCAAGCGTGTGTACAGGGGCATAAACGCAGCAGTGATAGGATTGGAGAGGTTCGGTGAGCAAATGAAGACCCTTTGAAGTCATATTGCATGGTACCCCTTCCACGGGTCTCAACTCTCCAGGTTTAAGGGATTCTGTCTTCAGGTAAAACATGCACGTGGAACCCAGAGTATAATCAACAGTGTGATCGGGAGACATGTTCCAATATGTCTCAGTTCTCGTCCCCTGGTACTCAGGTGCAACATTCCAGATGCTTTACTAACACTCTCCCGACTTGGAGAGTCAGTGTCTTTAACCTCCTGTTTGGCCCATTTGCAATTTCTGAGGAAGATGAACAGGAATAGGGAGAACCAATGAGAGACTAGGTGGAGGTGTCTGGACGGGCAAATTTAACTCTCATTTCCCACGAGGAAGAGGAATTAACCAAAGGCTCAGCGTGCCGTGCCGGAACCAGATTAGGGCCTGAAGCAATCCTGCAGTGTTGCGGCCAGCTCACAAGAAAGCGAGTTGAAGAAAGGAGCTCATGGGCACTGTAATTCACAAACCTGCAGAGTTATAAATGACAGCTATCGTCCAAAAATATACTGAAGTAAGGCTGCCAAGAGGACTTGAAAGCGGGGCAGAATTGCAGGAAACCTATTTCAGGAGGTAGACTGGAATTGCATTTAAAGCATAGGAAAAGAGGCAGAACGTCCACAATGATGCACTTGGCCAAAAAGGGCGTATGCGTTTTTTCCTGAATATATTCAGGAAAAAACGCATACGCCCTTTTTGGCCAACCAAGCAAGCTTGCAAAGGAAATCTGCACTACAATGAAGTCTCACTTCCCCCCGGTCAAAAGGGCCATCTGAAAAAAGTGTAAAATCCAGAAAGGCAGGACAGGCCATGGAGAACTGGGAGCCTTGTTATGCTGATGGGCGGGATGTAAATTGCCAACAGCCACTCGGGAGAGGTGTATGGTGTTTCCTGAAACATCTAAAAAACAAAGCAACAGAGCCTAGGGCACTTCCACTTACTGTCCTATAGCTTAGGGAAATTAAAATCAAAAAGACACAGCCACCCCAAAGTTTGGGACGGCTCTGTTTACAAGAACCTCGTTTACGGTACAAGTTCAATATCGCAGAAAGTGAAAAATGGATAAAGAAGTTGTGGTACTTACGTACAATGCAATATCACTCAGCAATGAAATCTATGTCATCAGGCCCGTAGCAGCATAATGAGTGGATTCAGGTATGATGATTCTAACTGAAATAAGTCACACAGAAAAAGAAACATCATAAGATATCATTAATACACGGAATGTAAACTTGGCTACACAGGAACTGGATTACAAAACAGAACAGGGTCTCAAATTTAGGAAACCAACTTATGCTTGCTTAAGGGGAAAGGTGAGTTGGGGTGCTGCATAAAACCAGAGATTGAAATGAGCACAGATAAAGTTCCTTAAGCCAAATATGGAGTAGACAAGAACTACCCCTTGCTCAACGAAATGGACTCAACACCCCATATTAAACGCCTAAGAATGTACCTGACTAGTAAGTATCTTAAAACCTATGGATTGCTATGTCTCTGAAAGAAAATCAAGCGTGTGTACAGGGGCATAAACGCAGCAGTGATAGGATTGGAGAGGTTCGGTGAGCAAATGAAGACCCTTTGAAGTCATATTGCATGGTACCCATTCCACGGGTCTCAACTCTCCAGGTTTAAGGGATTCTTCCTTCAGCTAAAACATGCACGTGGAACCCAGAGTATGATCAACCGTGTGATCGGGAGACGTGTTCCAATATGTCTCGGTTCTCGTCCCCTGGTACTCGGATGTAACATTCCAGACGCTTTACAAACACTCTCCCGACTTGGAGAGTCAGTGCCTTTAACCTCCTGTTTGGCCCATTTGCAATTTCTGAGGAAGATGAACAGGAATAGGGAGAACCAATGAGAGACTAGCTGGAGGTGTCTGGACGGGCAAATTTAACTCTCATTTCCCACCAGGAAGAGGAATTAACCAAAGGCTCAGCGTGCCGTGCCGGAACCAGATTAGGGCCTGAAGCAATCCTGCGGTGTTGCGGCCAGCTCACAAGAAAGCGAGTTGAAGAAAGGAGCTCAGGGGCACTGTAATTCACAAACCTGCAGACTTATAAATGACAGCTATCGTCCAAAAATATACTGAAGTAAGGCTGCCAAGAGGACTTGAAAGCGGGGCAGAATTGCAGGAAACCGATTTCAGGAGGTAGACTGGAATTGCATTTAAAGCATAGGAAAAGAGGCAGAACGTCCACAATGATGCACTTGGCCAAAAAGGGCGTATGCGTTTTTTCCTGAATATATTCAGGAAAAAACGCATACGCCCTTTTTGGCCAACCAAGCAAGCTTGCAAAGGAAATCTGCACTACAATGAAGTCTCACTTCCCCCCGGTCAAAAGGGCCATCTGAAAAAAGTGTAAAATCCAGAAAGGCAGGACAGGCCATGGAGAACTGGGAGCCTTGTTATGCTGATGGGCGGGATGTAAATTGCCAACAGCCACTCGGGAGAGGTGTATGGTGTTTCCTGAAACATCTAAAAAACAAAGCAACAGAGCCTAGGGCACTTCCACTTATGGTCCTGTAGCTTGGGAAATTAAAATCAGAAAGACACAGCCACCCCAAGTTTGGGACGGCTCTGTTTACAAGAACCTCGTTTACGGTACAAGTTCAATATCGCAGAAAGTGAAAAATGGATAAAGAAGTTGTGGTACTTACGTACAATGCAATATCACTCAGCAATGAAATCTATGTCATCAGGCTCATAGCAGCATAATGAGTGGATTCAGGTATGATGATTCTAACTGAAATAAGTCACACAGAAAAAGAAACATCATAAGATATCACTAATACACGGAATGTAAACTTGGCTACACAGGAACTGGATTACAAAACAGAACAGGGTCTCAAATTTAGAAAACCAACTTATGCTTGCTTAAGGGGAAAGGTGAGTTGGGGTGCTGCATAAAACCAGAGATTGAAATGAGCACAGATAAAGTTCCTTAAGCCAAATATGGAATAGACAAGAACTACTCCTTGCTCAACGAAATGGACTCAACAGCCCATATTAAACGCCTAAGAATGTACCTGACTAGTAAGTATCTTAAAACCTATGGATTGCTATGTCTCTGAAAGAGAATCAAGCATGTGTACAGGGGCATAAACGCAGCAGTGATAGGATTGGAGAGGTTCGGTGAGCAAATGAAGACCCTTTGAAGTCATATTGTTTGGTACCCATTCCACGGGTCTCAACTCTCCAGGTTTAAGGGATTCTTCCTTCAGGTAAAACATGCACGTGGAACCCAGAGTATGATCAACAGTGTGATCGGGAGACATGTTCCAATATGTCTCAGTTCTCATCCCCTGGTACTCAGGTGCAACATTCCAGATGCTTTACTAACACTCTCCTGACTTGGAGAGTCAGTGCCTTTAACCTCCTGTTTGGCCCATTTGCAATTTCTGAGGAAGATGAACAGGAATAGGGAGAACCAATGAGAGACTAGGTGGAGGTGTCTGGACGGGCAAATTTAACTCTCATTTCCCACGAGGAAGAGGAATTAACCAAAGGCTCAGCGTGCCGTGCCAGAACCAGATTAGGGCCTGAAGCAATCCTGCAGTGTTGCGGCCAGCTCACAAGAAAGCGAGTTGAAGAAAGGAGCTCATGGGCACTGTAATTCACAAACCTGCAGAGTTATAAATGACAGCTATCGTCCAAAAATATACTGAAGTAAGGCTGCCAAGAGGACTTGAAAGCGGGGCAGAATTGCAGGAAACCGATTTCAGGAGGTAGACTGGAATTGCATTTAAAGCATAGGAAAAGAGGCAGAACGTCCACAATGATGCACTTGGCCAAAAAGGGCGTATGCGTTTTTTCCTGAATATATTCAGGAAAAAACGCATACGCCCTTTTTGGCCAACCAAGCAAGCTTGCAAAGGAAATCTGCACTACAATGAAGTCTCACTTCCCCCCGCTCAAAAGGGCCATCTGAAAAAAGTGTAAAATCCAGAAAGGCAGGACAGGCCATGGAGAACTGGGAGCCTTGTTATGCTGATGGGCCGGATGTAAATTGCCAACAACCACTCGGGAGAGGTGTATGGTGTTTCCTGAAACATCTAAAAAACAAAGCAACAGAGCCTAGGGCATTTCCACTTATGGTCCTATAGCTTAGGGAAATTAAAATCAAAAAGACACAGCCGCCCCAAAGTTTGGGACGGCTCTGTTTACAAGAACCTCGTTTACGGTACAAGTTCAATATCGCAGAAAGTGAAAAATGGATAAAGAAGTTGTGGTACTTACGTACAATGCAATATCACTCAGCAATGAAATCTATGTCATCAGGCCCGTAGCAGCATAATGAGTGGATTCAGGTATGATGATTCTAACTGAAATAAGTCACACAGAAAAAGAAACATCATAAGATATCACTAATACACCGAATGTAAACTTGGCTACACAGGAACTGGATTACAAAACAGAACAGGGTCTCAAATTTAGGAAACCAACTTATGCTTGCTTAAGGGGAAAGGTGAGTTGGGGTGCTGCATAAAACCAGAGATTGAAATGAGCACAGATAAAGTTCCTTAAGCCAAATATGGAATAGACAAGAACTACTCCTTGCTCAACGAAATGGACTCAACAGCCCATATTAAACACCTAAGAATGTACCTGACTAGTAAGTATCTTAAAACCTATGGATTGCTATGTCTCTGAAAGAAAATCAAGCGTGTGTACAGGGGCATAAACGCAGCAGAGATAGGATTGGAGAGGTTCGGTGAGCAAATGAAGACCCTTTGAAGTCATATTGCATGGTACCCATTCCATGGGTCTCAACTCTCCAGGTTTAAGGGATTCTTCCTTCAGCTACAACATGCACGTGGAACCCAGAGTATGATCAACCGTGTGATCGGGAGACGTGTTCCAATATGTCTCGGTTCTCGTCCCCTGGTACTCGGATGTAACATTCCAGACGCTTTACAAACACTCTCCCGACTTGGAGAGTCAGTGCCTTTAACCTCCTGTTTGGCCCATTTGCAATTTCTGAGGAAGATGAACAGGAATAGGGAGAACCAATGAGAGACTAGCTGGAGGTGTCTGGACGGGCAAATTTAACTCTCATTTCCCACCAGGAAGAGGAATTAACCAAAGGCTCAGCGTGCCGTGCCGGAACCAGATTAGGGCCTGAAGCAATCCTGCGGTGTTGCGGCCAGCTCACAAGAAAGCGAGTTGAAGAAAGGAGCTCAGGGGCACTGTAATTCACAAACCTGCAGAGTTATAAATGACAGCTATCGTCCAAAAATATACTGAAGTAAGGCTGCCAAGAGGACTTGAAAGCGGGGCAGAATTGCAGGAAACCGATTTCAGGAGGTAGACTGGAATTGCATTTAAAGCATAGGAAAAGAGGCAGAACGTCCACAATGATGCACTTGGCCAAAAAGGGTGTATGCGTTTTTTCCTGAATATATTCAGGAAAAAACGCATATGCCCTTTTTGGCCAACCAAGCAAGCTTGCAAAGGAAATCTGCACTACAATGAAGTCTCACTTCCCCCCGGTCAAAAGGGCCATCTGAAAAAAGTGTAAAATCCAGAAAGGCAGGACAGGCCATGGAGAACTGGGAGCCTTGTTATGCTGATGGGCGGGATGTAAATTGCCAACAGCCACTCGGGAGAGGTGTATGGTGTTTCCTGAAACATCTAAAAAACAAAGCAACAGAGCCTAGGGCACTTCCACTTATGGTCCTGTAGCTTGGGAAATTAAAATCAGAAAGACACAGCCACCCCAAAGTTTGGGACGGCTCTGTTTACAAGAACCTCGTTTACGGTACAAGTTCAATAACGCAGAAAGTGAAAAATGGATAAAGAAGTTGTGGTACTTACGTACAATGCAATATCACTCAGCAATGAAATCTATGTCATCAGGCTCATAGCAGCATAATGAGTGGATTCAGGTATGATGATTCTAACTGAAATAAGTCACACAGAAAAAGAAACATCATAAGATATCATTAATACACGGAATGTAAACTTGGCTACACAGGAACTGGATTACAAAACAGAACAGGGTCTCAAATTTAGAAAACCAACTTATGCTTGCTTAAGGGGAAAGGTGAGTTGGGGTGCTGCATAAAACCAGAGATTGAAATGAGCACAGATAAAGTTCCTTAAGCCAAATATGGAATAGACAAGAACTACTCCTTGCTCAACGAAATGGACTCAACAGCCCATATTAAACGCCTAAGAATGTACCTGACTAGTAAGTATCTTAAAACCTATGGATTGCTATGTCTCTGAAAGAGAATCAAGCATGTGTACAGGGGCATAAACGCAGCAGTGATAGGATTGGAGAGGTTCGGTGAGCAAATGAAGACCCTTTGAAGTCATATTGCATGGTACCCATTCCACGGGTCTCAACTCTCCAGGTTTAAGGGATTCTGTCTTCAGGTAAAACATGCACGTGGAACCCAGAGTATAATCAACAGTGTGATCGGGAGACATGTTCTAATATGTCTCAGTTCTCGTCCCCTGGTACTCAGGTGCAACATTCCAGATGCTTTACTAACACTCTCCCGACTTGGAGAGTCAGTGTCTTTAACCTCCTGTTTGGCCCATTTGCAATTTCTGAGGAAGATGAACAGGAATAGGGAGAACCAATGAGAGACTAGGTGGAGGTGTCTGGACGGGCAAATTTAACTCTCATTTCCCACGAGGAAGAGGAATTAACCAAAGGCTCAGCGTGCCGTGCCGGAACCAGATTAGGGCCTGAAGCAATCCTGCAGTGTTGCGGCCAGCTCACAAGAAAGCGAGTTGAAGAAAGGAGCTCATGGGCACTGTAATTCACAAACCTGCAGAGTTATAAATGACAGCTATCGTCCAAAAATATACTGAAGTAAGGCTGCCAAGAGGACTTGAAAGCGGGGCAGAATTGCAGGAAACCGATTTCAGGAGGTAGACTGGAATTGCATTTAAAGCATAGGAAAAGAGGCAGAACGTCCACAATGATGCACTTGGCCAAAAAGGGCGTATGCGTTTTTTCCTGAATATATTCAGGAAAAAACGCATACGCCCTTTTTGGCCAACCAAGCAAGCTTGCAAAGGAAATCTGCACTACAATGAAGTCTCACTTCCCCCCGGTCAAAAGGGCCATCTGAAAAAAGTGTAAAATCCAGAAAGGCAGGACAGGCCATGGAGAACTGGGAGCCTTGTTATGCTGATGGGCGGGATGTAAATTGCCAACAGCCACTCGGGAGAGGTGTATGGTGTTTCCTGAAACATCTAAAAAACAAAGCAACAGAGCCTAGGGCACTTCCACTTATGGTCCTATAGCTTAGGGAAATTAAAATCAAAAAGACACAGCCACCCCAAAGTTTGGGACGGCTCTGTTTACAAGAACCTCATTTACGGTACAAGTTCAATAGCGCAGAAAGTGAAAAATGGATAAAGAAGTTGTGGTACTTACGTACAATGCAATATCACTCAGCAATGAAATCTATGTCATCAGGCCCGTAGCAGCATAATGAGTGGATTCAGGTATGATGATTCTAACTGAAATAAGTCACACAGAAAAAGAAACATCATAAGATATCACTAATACACGGAATGTAAACTTGGCTACACAGGAACTGGATTACAAAACAGAACAGGGTCTCAAATTTAGAAAAACAACTTATGCTTGCTTAAGGGGAAAGGTGAGTTGGGGTGCTGCATCAAACCAGAGATTGAAATGAGCACAGATAAAGTTCCTTAAGCCAAATATGGAATAGACAAGAACTACTCCTTGCTCAACGAATTGGACTCAACAGCCCATATTAAACGCCTAAGAATGTACCTGACTAGTAAGTATCTTAAAACCTATGGATTGCTATGTCTCTGAAAGAAAATCAAGCGTGTGTACAGGGGCATAAACGCAGCAGTGATAGGATTGGAGAGGTTC
The DNA here is from genome assembly GCF_964270905.1 of Leucopleurus acutus. Taxonomy (NCBI): domain Eukaryota; kingdom Metazoa; phylum Chordata; class Mammalia; order Artiodactyla; family Delphinidae; genus Leucopleurus; species Leucopleurus acutus. The sequence goes on from NW_028139006.1 coordinate 254,461, forward strand.
GGTGAGCAAATGAAGACCCTTTGAAGTCATATTGCATGGTACCCATTCCACGGGTCTCAACTCTCCAGGTTTAAGGGATTCTTCCTTCAGCTAAAACATGCACGTGGAACCCAGAGTATGATCAACCGTGTGATCGGGAGACGTGTTCCAATATGTCTCGGTTCTCGTCCCCTGGTACTCGGATGTAACATTCCAGACGCTTTACAAACACTCTCCCGACTTGGAGAGACAGTGCCTTTAACCTCCTGTTTGGCCCATTTGCAATTTCTGAGGAAGATGAACAGGAATAGGGAGAACCAATGAGAGACTAGCTGGAGGTGTCTGGACGGGCAAATTTAACTCTCATTTCCCACCAGGAAGAGGAATTAACCAAAGGCTCAGCGTGCCGTGCCGGAACCAGATTAGGGCCTGAAGCAATCCTGCGGTGTTGCGGCCAGCTCACAAGAAAGCGAGTTGAAGAAAGGAGCTCAGGGGCACTGTAATTCACAAACCTGCAGACTTATAAATGACAGCTATCGTCCAAAAATATACTGAAGTAAGGCTGCCAAGAGGACTTGAAAGCGGGGCAGAATTGCAGGAAACCGATTTCAGGAGGTAGACTGGAATTGCATTTAAAGCATAGGAAAAGAGGCAGAACGTCCACAATGATGCACTTGGCCAAAAAGGGTGTATGCGTTTTTTCCTGAATATATTCAGGAAAAAACGCATACGCCCTTTTTGGCCAACCAAGCAAGCTTGCAAAGGAAATCTGCACTACAATGAAGTCTCACTTCCCCCCGGTCAAAAGGGCCATCTGAAAAAAGTGTAAAATCCAGAAAGGCAGGACAGGCCATGGAGAACTGGGAGCCTTGTTATGCTGATGGGCGGGATGTAAATTGCCAACAGCCACTCGGGAGAGGTGTATGGTGTTTCCTGAAACATCTAAAAAACAAAGCAACAGAGCCTAGGGCACTTCCACTTATGGTCCTGTAGCTTGGGAAATTAAAATCAGAAAGACACAGCCACCCCAAAGTTTGGGACGGCTCTGTTTACAAGAACCTCGTTTACGGTACAAGTTCAATATCGCAGAAAGTGAAAAATGGATAAAGAAGTTGTGGTACTTACGTACAATGCAATATCACTCAGCAATGAAATCTATGTCATCAGGCCCATAGCAGCATAATGAGTGGATTCAGGTATGATGATTCTAACTGAAATAAGTCACACAGAAAAAGAAACATCATAAGATATCACTAATACACGGAATGTAAACTTGGCTACACAGGAACTGGATTACAAAACAGAACAGGGTCTCAAATTTAGAAAACCAACTTATGCTTGCTTAAGGGGAAAGGTGAGTTGGGGTGCTGCATAAAACCAGAGATTGAAATGAGCACAGATAAAGTTCCTTAAGCCAAATATGGAATAGACAAGAACTACTCCTTGCTCAACGAAATGGACTCAACACCCCATATTAAACGCCTAAGAATGTACCTGACTAGTAAGTATCTTAAAACCTATGGATTGCTATGTCTCTGAAAGAGAATCAAGCATGTGTACAGGGGCATAAACGCAGCAGTGATAGGATTGGAGAGGTTCGGTGAGCAAATGAAGACCCTTTGAAGTCATATTGTTTGGTACCCATTCCACGGGTCTCAACTCTCCAGGTTTAAGGGATTCTTCCTTCAGCTAAAACATGCACGTGGAACCCAGAGTATGATCAACAGTGTGATCGGGAGACATGTTCCAATATGTCTCAGTTCTCGTCCCCTGGTACTCAGGTGCAACATTCCAGATGCTTTACTAACACTCTCCCGACTTGGAGAGTCAGTGCCTTTAACCTCCTGTTTGGCCCATTTGCAATTTCTGAGGAAGATGAACAGGAATAGGGAGAACCAATGAGAGACTAGGTGGAGGTGTCTGGACGGGCAAATTTAACTCTCATTTCCCACGAGGAAGAGGAATTAACCAAAGGCTCAGCGTGCCGTGCCAGAACCAGATTAGGGCCTGAAGCAATCCTGCAGTGTTGCGGCCAGCTCACAAGAAAGCGAGTTGAAGAAAGGAGCTCATGGGCACTGTAATTCACAAACCTGCAGAGTTATAAATGACAGCTATCGTCCAAAAATATACTGAAGTAAGGCTGCCAAGAGGACTTGAAAGCGGGGCAGAATTGCAGGAAACCGATTTCAGGAGGTAGACTGGAATTGCATTTAAAGCATAGGAAAAGAGGCAGAACGTCCACAATGATGCACTTGGCCAAAAAGGGCGTATGCGTTTTTTCCTGAATATATTCAGGAAAAAACGCATACGCCCTTTTTGGCCAACCAAGCAAGCTTGCAAAGGAAATCTGCACTACAATGAAGTCTCACTTCCCCCCGCTCAAAAGGGCCATCTGAAAAAAGTGTAAAATCCAGAAAGGCAGGACAGGCCATGGAGAACTGGGAGCCTTGTTATGCTGATGGGCCGGATGTAAATTGCCAACAACCACTCGGGAGAGGTGTATGGTGTTTCCTGAAACATCTAAAAAACAAAGCAACAGAGCCTAGGGCACTTCCACTTATGGTCCTATAGCTTAGGGAAATTAAAATCAAAAACACACAGCCGCCCCAAAGTTTGGGACGGCTCTGTTTACAAGAACCTCGTTTACGGTACAAGTTCAATATCACAGAAAGTGAAAAATGGATAAAGAAGTTGTGGTACTTACGTACAATGCAATATCACTCAGCAATGAAATCTATGTCATCAGGCCCGTAGCAGCATAATGAGTGGATTCAGGTATGATGATTCTAACTGAAATAAGTCACACAGAAAAAGAAACATCATAAGATATCATTAATACACGGAATGTAAACTTGGCTACACAGGAACTGGATTACAAAACAGAACAGGGTCTCAAATTTAGGAAACCAACTTATGCTTGCTTAAGGGGAAAGGTGAGTTGGGGTGCTGCATAAAACCAGAGATTGAAATGAGCACAGATAAAGTTCCTTAAGCCAAATATGGAATAGACAAGAACTACTCCTTGCTCAACGAAATGGACTCAACACCCCATATTAAACGCCTAAGAATGTACCTGACTAGTAAGTATCTTAAAACCTATGGATTGCTATGTCTCTGAAAGAAAATCAAGCGTGTGTACAGGGGCATAAACGCAGCAGTGATAGGATTGGAGAGGTTCGGTGAGCAAATGAAGACCCTTTGAAGTCATATTGCATGGTACCCATTCCACGGGTCTCAACTCTCCAGGTTTAAGGGATTCTTCCTTCAGCTAAAACATGCATGTGGAACCCAGAGTATGATCAACCGTGTGATCGGGAGACGTGTTCCAATATGTCTCGGTTCTCGTCCCCTGGTACTCGGATGTAACATTCCAGACGCTTTACAAACACTCTCCCGACTTGGAGAGTCAGTGCCTTTAACCTCCTGTTTGGCCCATTTGCAATTTCTGAGGAAGATGAACAGGAATAGGGAGAACCAATGAGAGACTAGCTGGAGGTGTCTGGACGGGCAAATTTAACTCTCATTTCCCACCAGGAAGAGGAATTAACCAAAGGCTCAGCGTGCCGTGACGGAACCAGATTAGGGCCTGAAGCAATCCTGCGGTGTTGCGGCCAGCTCACAAGAAAGCGAGTTGAAGAAAGGAGCTCAGGGGCACTGTAATTCACAAACCTGCAGACTTATAAATGACAGCTATCGTCCAAAAATATACTGAAGTAAGGCTGCCAAGAGGACTTGAAAGCGGGGCAGAATTGCAGGAAACCGATTTCAGGAGGTAGACTGGAATTGCATTTAAAGCATAGGAAAAGAGGCAGAACGTCCACAATGATGCACTTGGCCAAAAAGGGCGTATGCGTTTTTTCCTGAATATATTCAGGAAAAAACGCATACGCCCTTTTTGGCCAACCAAGCAAGCTTGCAAAGGAAATCTGCACTACAATGAAGTCTCACTTCCCCCCGGTCAAAAGGGCCATCTGAAAAAAGTGTAAAATCCAGAAAGGCAGGACAGGCCATGGAGAACTGGGAGCCTTGTTATGCTGATGGGCGGGATGTAAATTGCCAACAGCCACTCGGGAGAGGTGTATGGTGTTTCCTGAAACATCTAAAAAACAAAGCAACAGAGCCTAGGGCACTTCCACTTATGGTCCTGTAGCTTGGGAAATTAAAATCAGAAAGACACAGCCACCCCAAAGTTTGGGACGGCTCTGTTTACAAGAACCTCGTTTACGGTACAAGTTCAATATCGCAGAAAGTGAAAAATGGATAAAGAAGTTGTGGTACTTACGTACAATGCAATATCACTCAGCAATGAAATCTATGTCATCAGGCTCATAGCAGCATAATGAGTGGATTCAGGTATGATGATTCTAACTGAAATAAGTCACACAGAAAAAGAAACATCATAAGATATTACTAATACACGGAATGTAAACTTGGCTACACAGGAACTGGATTACAAAACAGAACAGGGTCTCAAATTTAGAAAACCAACTTATGCTTGCTTAAGGGGAAAGGTGAGTTGGGGTGCTGCATAAAACCAGAGATTGAAATGAGCACAGATAAAGTTCCTTAAGCCAAATATGGAATAGACAAGAACTACTCCTTGCTCAACGAAATGGACTCAACAGCCCATATTAAACACCTAAGAATGTACCTGACTAGTAAGTATCTTAAAACCTATGGATTGCTATGTCTCTGAAAGAGAATCAAGCATGTGTACAGGGGCATAAACGCAGCAGTGATAGGATTGGAGAGGTTCGGTGAGCAAATGAAGACCCTTTGAAGTCATATTGCATGGTACCCATTCCACGGGTCTCAACTCTCCAGGTTTAAGGGATTCTTCCTTCAGGTAAAACATGCACGTGGAACCCAGAGTATGATCAACAGTGTGATCGGGAGACATGTTCCAATATGTCTCAGTTCTCGTCCCCTGGTACTCAGGTGCAACATTCCAGATGCTTTACTAACACTCTCCCGACTTGGAGAGTCAGTGCCTTTAACCTCCTGTTTGGCCCATTTGCAATTTCTGAGGAAGATGAACAGGAATAGGGAGAACCAATGAGAGACTAGGTGGAGGTGTCTGGACGGGCAAATTTAACTCTCATTTCCCACGAGGAAGAGGAATTAACCAAAGGCTCAGCGTGCCGTGCCGGAACCAGATTAGGGCCTGAAGCAATCCTGCAGTGTTGCGGCCAGCTCACAAGAAAGCGAGTTGAAGAAAGGAGCTCATGGGCACTGTAATTCACAAACCTGCAGAGTTATAAATGACAGCTATCGTCCAAAAATATACTGAAGTAAGGCTGCCAAGAGGACTTGAAAGCGGGGCAGAATTGCAGGAAACCGATTTCAGGAGGTAGACTGGAATTGCATTTAAAGCATAGGAAAAGAGGCAGAACGTCCACAATGATGCACTTGGCCAAAAAGGGCGTATGCGTTTTTTCCTGAATATATTCAGGAAAAAACGCATACGCCCTTTTTGGCCAACCAAGCAAGCTTGCAAAGGAAATCTGCACTACAATGAAGTCTCACTTCCCCCCGCTCAAAAGGGCCATCTGAAAAAAGTGTAAAATCCAGAAAGGCAGGACAGGCCATGGAGAACTGGGAGCCTTGTTATGCTGATGGGCGGGATGTAAATTGCCAACAGCCACTCGGGAGAGGTGTATGGTGTTTCCTGAAACATCTAAAAAACAAAGCAACAGAGCCTAGGGCACTTCCACTTATGGTCCTATAGCTTAGGGAAATTAAAATCAAAAAGACACAGCCACCCCAAAGTTTGGGACGGCTCTGTTTACAAGAACCTCATTTACGGTACAAGTTCAATAGCGCAGAAAGTGAAAAATGGATAAAGAAGTTGTGGTACTTACGTACAATGCAATATCACTCAGCAATGAAATCTATGTCATCAGGCCCGTAGCAGCATAATGAGTGGATTCAGGTATGATGATTCTAACTGAAATAAGTCACACAGAAAAAGAAACATCATAAGATATCACTAATACACGAATGTAAACTTGGCTACACAGGAACTGGATTACAAAACAGAACAGGGTCTCAAATTTAGAAAACCAACTTATGCTTGCTTAAGGGGAAAGGTGAGTTGGGGTGCTGCATAAAACCAGAGATTGAAATGAGCACAGATAAAGTTCCTTAAGCCAAATATGGAATAGACAAGAACTACTCCTTGCTCAACGAAATGGACTCAACACCCCATATTAAACGCCTAAGAATGTACCTGACTAGTAAGTATCTTAAAACCTATGGATTGCTATGTCTCTGAAAGAAAATCAAGCGTGTGTACAGGGGCATAAACGCAGCAGTGATAGGATTGGAGAGGTTCGGTGAGCAAATGAAGACCCTTTGAAGTCATATTGCATGGTACCCATTCCACGGGTCTCAACTCTCCAGGTTTAAGGGATTCTTCCTTCAGCTAAAACATGCATGTGGAACCCAGAGTATGATCAACCGTGTGATCGGGAGACGTGTTCCAATATGTCTCAATTCTCGTCCCCTGGTACTCGGGTGTAACATTCCAGACGCTTTACTAACACTCTCCCGACTTGGAGAGTCAGTGCCTTTAACCTCCTGTTTGGCCCATTTGCAATTTCTGAGGAAGATGAACAGGAATAGGGAGAACCAATGAGAGACTAGCTGGAGGTGTCTGGACGGGCAAATTTAACTCTCATTTCCCACCAGGAAGAGGAATTAACCAAAGGCTCAGCGTGCCGTGCCGGAACCAGATTAGGGCCTGAAGCAATCCTGCGGTGTTGCGGCCAGCTCACAAGAAAGCGAGTTGAAGAAAGGAGCTCAGGGGCACTGTAATTCACAAACCTGCAGAGTTATAAATGACAGCTATCGTCCAAAAATATACTGAAGTAAGGCTGCCAAGAGGACTTGAAAGCGGGGCAGAATTGCAGGAAACCTATTTCAGGAGGTAGACTGGAATTGCATTTAAAGCATAGGAAAAGAGGCAGAACGTCCACAATGATGCACTTGGCCAAAAAGGGCGTATGCGTTTTTTCCTGAATATATTCAGGAAAAAACGCATATGCCCTTTTTGGCCAACCAAGCAAGCTTGCAAAGGAAATCTGCACTACAATGAAGTCTCACTTCCCCCCGGTCAAAAGGGCCATCTGAAAAAAGTGTAAAATCCAGAAAGGCAGGACAGGCCATGGAGAACTGGGAGCCTTGTTATGCTGATGGGCGGGATGTAAATTGCCAACAGCCACTCGGGAGAGGTGTATGGTGTTTCCTGAAACATCTAAAAAACAAAGCAACAGAGCCTAGGGCACTTCCACTTATGGTCCTATAGCTTAGGGAAATTAAAATCAAAAAGACACAGCCACCCCAATGTTTGGGACGGCTCTGTTTACAAGAAACTCGTTTACGGTACAAGTTCAATATCGCAGAAAGTGAAAAATGGATAAAGAAGTTGTGGTACTTACGTACAATGCAATATCACTCAGCAATGAAATCTATGTCATCAGGCCCGTAGCAGCATAATGAGTGGATTCAGGTATGATGATTCTAACTGAAATAAGTCACACAGAAAAAGAAACATCATAAGATATCACTAATACACGGGATGTAAACTTGGCTACACAGGAACTGGATTACAAAACAGAACAGGGTCTCAAATTTAGAAAACCAACTTATGCTTGCTTAAGGGGAAAGGTGAGTTGGGGTGCTGCATAAAACCAGAGATTGAAATGAGCACAGATAAAGTTCCTTAAGCCAAATATAGAATAGAGAAGAACTACTCCTTGCTCAACGAAATGGACTCAACACCCCATATTAAAGGCCTAAGAATGTACCTGACTAGTAAGAATTTTAAAACCTATGGATTGCTATGTCTCCGAAAGAATGTCAAGCGTGTGTACAGGGGCATAAACGCAGCAGTGATAGGATTGGAGAGGTTTGGTGAGCAAATGAAGACCCTTTGAAGTCATATTGCATGGTACCCATTCCACGGGTCTCAACTCTCCAGGTTTAAGGGATTCTGTCTTCAGGTAAAACATGCACATGGAACCCAGAGTATAATCAACAGTGTGATCGGGAGACATGTTCCAATATGTCTCAGTTCTCGTCCCCTGGTACTCAGGTGCAACATTCCAGATGCTTTACTAACACTCTCCTGACTTGGAGAGTCAGTGTCTTTAACCTCCTGTTTGGCCCATTTGCAATTTCTGAGGAAGATGAACAGGAATAGGGAGAACCAATGAGAGACTAGGTGGAGGTGTCTGGACGGGCAAATTTAACTCTCATTTCCCACGAGGAAGAGGAATTAACCAAAGGCTCAGCGTGCCGTGCCGGAACCAGATTAGGGCCTGAAGCAATCCTGCAGTGTTGCGGCCAGCTCACAAGAAAGCGAGTTGAAGAAAGGAGCTCATGGGCACTGTAATTCACAAACCTGCAGAGTTATAAATGACAGCTATCGTCCAAAAATATACTGAAGTAAGGCTGCCAAGAGGACTTGAAAGCGGGGCAGAATTGCAGGAAACCGATTTCAGGAGGTAGACTGGAATTGCATTTAAAGCATAGGAAAAGAGGCAGAACGTCCACAATGATGCACTTGGCCAAAAAGGGCGTATGCGTTTTTTCCTGAATATATTCAGGAAAAAACGCATACGCCCTTTTTGGCCAACCAAGCAAGCTTGCAAAGGAAATCTGCACTACAATGAAGTCTCACTTCCCCCCGCTCAAAAGGGCCATCTGAAAAAAGTGTAAAATCCAGAAAGGCAGGACAGGCCATGGAGAACTGGGAGCCTTGTTATGCTGATGGGCGGGATGTAAATTGCCAACAGCCACTCGGGAGAGGTGTATGGTGTTTCCTGAAACATCTAAAAAACAAAGCAACAGAGCCTAGGGCACTTCCACTTATGGTCCTATAGCTTAGGGAAATTAAAATCAAAATGACACAGCCACCCCAAAGTTTGGGACGGCTCTGTTTACAAGAACCTCATTTACGGTACAAGTTCAATAGCGCAGAAAGTGAAAAATGGATAAAGAAGTTGTGGTACTTACGTACAATGCAATATCACTCAGCAATGAAATCTATGTCATCAGGCCCGTAGCAGCATAATGAGTGGATTCAGGTATGATGATTCTAACTGAAATAAGTCACACAGAAAAAGAAACATCATAAGATATCACTAATACACGGAATGTAAACTTGGCTACACAGGAACTGGATTACAAAACAGAACAGGGTCTCAAATTTAGAAAACCAACTTATGCTTGCTTAAGGGGAAAGGTGAGTTGGGGTGCTGCATAAAACCAGAGATTGAAATGAGCACAGATAAAGTTCCTTAAGCCAAATATGGAATAGACAAGAACTACTCCTTGCTCAACGAAATGGACTCAACAGCCCATATTAAACGCCTAAGAATATACTTGACTAGTAAGTATCTTAAAACCTATGGATTGCTATGTCTCTGAAAGAAAATCAAGCGTGTGTACAGGGGCATAAACGCAGCAGTGATAGGATTGGAGAGGTTCGGTGAGCAAATGAAGACCCTTTGAAGTCATATTGCATGGTACCCATTCCACGGGTCTCAACTCTCCAGGTTTAAGGGATTCTTCCTTCAGCTAAAACATGCACGTGGAACCCAGAGTATGATCAACCGTGTGATCGGGAGACGTGTTCCAATATGTCTCAATTCTCGTCCCCTGGTACTCGGGTGTAACATTCCAGACGCTTTACTAACACTCTCCCGACTTGGAGAGTCAGTGCCTTTAACCTCCTGTTTGGCCCATTTGCAATTTCTGAGGAAGATGAACAGGAATAGGGAGAACCAATGAGAGACTAGCTGGAGGTGTCTGGACGGGCAAATTTAACTCTCATTTCCCACCAGGAAGAGGAATTAACCAAAGGCTCAGCGTGCCGTGCCGGAACCAGATTAGGGCCTGAAGCAATCCTGCGGTGTTGCGGCCAGCTCACAAGAAAGCGAGTTGAAGAAAGGAGCTCAGGGGCACTGTAATTCACAAACCTGCAGAGTTATAAATGACAGCTATCGTCCAAAAATATACTGAAGTAAGGCTGCCAAGAGGACTTGAAAGCGGGGCAGAATTGCAGGAAACCGATTTCAGGAGGTAGACTGGAATTGCATTTAAAGCATAGGAAAAGAGGCAGAACGTCCACAATGATGCACTTGGCCAAAAAGGGCGTATGCGTTTTTTCCTGAATATATTCAGGAAAAAACGCATACGCTCTTTTTGGCCAACCAAGCAAGCTTGCAAAGGAAATCTGCACTACAATGAAGTCTCACTTCCCCCCGGTCAAAAGGGCCATCTGAAAAAAGTGTAAAATCCAGAAAGGCAGGACAGGCCATGGAGAACTGGGAGCCTTGTTATGCTGATGGGCGGGATGTAAATTGCCAACAGCCACTCGGGAGAGGTGTATGGTGTTTCCTGAAACATCTAAAAAACAAAGCAACAGAGCCTAGGGCACTTCCACTTATGGTCCTATAGCTTAGGGAAATTAAAATCAAAAAGACACAGCCACCCCAAAGTTTGGGACGGCTCTGTTTACAAGAACCTCATTTACGGTACAAGTTCAATATCGCAGAAAGTGAAAAATGGATAAAGAAGTTGTGGTACTTACGTACAATGCAATATCACTCAGCAATGAAATCTATGTCATCAGGCCCGTAGCAGCATAATGAGTGGATTCAGGTATGATGATTCTAACTGAAATAAGTCACACAGAAAAAGAAACATCATAAGATATCACTAATACACGGGATGTAAACTTGGCTACACAGGAACTGGATTATAAAACAGAACAGGGTCTCAAATTTAGAAAACCAACTTATGCTTGCTTAAGGGGAAAGGTGAGTTGGGGTGCTGCATAAAACCAGAGATTGAAATGAGCACAGATAAAGTTTCTTAAGCCAAATATGGAATAGACAAGAACTACTCCTTGCTCAGCGAAATGGACTCAACACCCCATATTAAACGCCTAAGAATGTACCTGACTAGTAAGTATCTTAAAACCTATGGCTTGCTACGTCTCTGAAAGAAAATCAAGCGTGTGTACAGGGGCATAAACGCAGCAGTGATAGGATTGGAGAGGTTCGGTGAGCAAATGAAGACCCTTTGAAGTCATATTGCATGGTACCCATTCCACGGGGCTCAACTCTCCAGGTTTAAGGGATTCTTCCTTCAGCTAAAACATGCACGTGGAACCCAGAGTATGATCAACCGTGTGATCGGGAGACGTGTTCCAATATGTCTCAGTTCTCGTCCCCTGGTACTCGGGTGTAACATTCCAGACGCTTTACTAACACTCTCCCGACTTGGAGAGTCAGTGCCTTTAACCTCCTGTTTGGCCCATTTGCAATTTCTGCGGAAGATGAACAGGAATAGGGAGAACCAATGAGAGACTAGCTGGAGGTGTCTGGACCGGCAAATTTAACTCTCATTTCCCACCAGGAAGAGGAATTAACCAAAGGCTCAGCGTGCCGTCCCGGAACCAGATTAGGGCCTGAAGCAATCCTGCGGTGTTGCGGCCAGCTCACAAGAAAGCGAGTTGAAGAAAGGAGCTCAGGGGCACTGTAATTCACAAACCTGCAGAGTTATAAATGACAGCTATCGTCCAAAAATATACTGAAGTAAGGCTGCCAAGAGGACTTGAAAGCGGGGCAGAATTGCAGGAAACCTATTTCAGGAGGTAGACTGGAATTGCATTTAAAGCATAGGAAAAGAGGCAGAACGTCCACAATGATGCACTTGGCCAAAAAGGGCGTATGCGTTTTTTCCTGAATATATTCAGGAAAAAACGCATACGCCCTTTTTGGCCAACCAAGCAAGCTTGCAAAGGAAATCTGCACTACAATGAAGTCTCACTACCCCCCGGTCAAAAGGGCCATCTGAAAAAAGTGTAAAATCCAGAAAGGCAGGACAGGCCATGGAGAACTGGGAGCCTTGTTATGCTGATGGGCGGGATGTAAATTGCCAACAGCCACTCGGGAGAGGTGTATGGTGTTTCCTGAAACATCTAAAAAACAAAGCAACAGAGCCTAGGGCACTTCCACTTATGGTCCTATAGCTTAGGGAAATTAAAATCAAAAAGACACAGCCACCCCAAAGTTTGGGACGGCTCTGTTTACAAGAACCTCGTTTACGGTACAAGTTCAATATCGCAGAAAGTGAAAAATGGATAAAGAAGTTGTGGTACTTACGTACAATGCAATATCACTCAGCAATGAAATCTATGTCATCAGGCCCGTAGCAGCATAATGAGTGGATTCAGGTATGATGATTCTAACTGAAATAAGTCACACAGAAAAAGAAACATCATAAGATATCACTAATACACGGGATGTAAACTTGGCTACACAGGAACTGGATTACAAAACAGAACAGGGTCTCAAATTTAGAAAACCAACTTATGCTTGCTTAAGGGGAAAGGTGAGCTGGGGTGCTGCATAAAACCAGAGATTGAAATGAGCACAGATAAAGTTCCTTAAGCCAAATATAGAATAGACAAGAACTAATCCTTGCTCAACGAAATGGACTCAACACCCCATATTAAACGCCTAAGAATGTACGTGACTAGTAAGAATTTTAAAACCTATGGATTGCTATGTCTCCGAAAGAAAATCAAGCGTGTGTACAGGGGCATAAACGCAGCAGTGATAGGATTGGAGAGGTTCGGTGAGCAAATGAAGACCCTTTGAAGTCATATTGCATGGTACCCATTCCACGGGTCTCAACTCTCCAGGTTTAAGGGATTCTTCCTTCAGCTAAAACATGCACGTGGAACCCAGAGTATGACCAACCGTGTGATCGGGAGACGTGTTCCAATATGTCTCAATTCTCGTCCCCTGGTACTCGGGTGTAACATTCCAGACGCTTTACTAACACTCTCCCGACTTGGAGAGTCAGTGCCTTTAACCTCCTGTTTGGCCCATTTGCAATTTCTGAGGAAGATGAACAGGAATAGGGAGAACCAATGAGAGACTAGCTGGAGGTGTCTGGACGGGCAAATTTAACTCTCATTTCCCACCAGGAAGAGGAATTAACCAAAGGCTCAGCGTGCCATGCCGGAACCAGATTAGGGCCTGAAGCAATCCTGTGGTGTTGCGGCCAGCTCACAAGAAAGCGAGTTGAAGAAAGGAGCTCAGGGGCACTGTAATTCACAAACCTGCAGAGTTATAAATGACAGCTATCGTCCAAAAATATACTGAAGTAAGGCTGCCAAGAGGACTTGAAAGCGGGGCAGAATTGCAGGAAACCGATTTCAGGAGGTAGACTGGAATTGCATTTAAAGCATAGGAAAAGAGGCAGAACGTCCACAATGATGCACTTGGCCAAAAAGGGCGTATGCGTTTTTTCCTGAATATATTCAGGAAAAAACGCATACGCCCTTTTTGGCCAACCAAGCAAGCTTGCAAAGGAAATCTGCACTACAATGAAGTCTCACTTCCCCCCGGTCAAAAGGGCCATCTGAAAAAAGTGTAAAATCCAGAAAGGCAGGACAGGCCATGGAGAACTGGGAGCCTTGTTATGCTGATGGGCGGGATGTAAATTGCCAACAGCCACTCGGGAGAGGTGTATGGTGTTTCCTGAAACATCTAAAAAACAAAGCAACAGAGCCTAGGGCACTTCCACTTATGGTCCTGTAGCTTGGGAAATTAAAATCAGAAAGACACAGCCACCCCAAAGTTTGGGACGGCTCTGTTTACAAGAACCTCGTTTACGGTACAAGTTCAATATCGCAGAAAGTGAAAAATGGATAAAGAAGTTGTGATACTTACGTACAATGCAATATCACTCAGCAATGAAATCTATGTCATCAGGCCCATAGCAGCATAATGAGTGGATTCAGGTATGATGATTCTAACTGAAATAAGTCACACAGAAAAAGAAACATCATAAGATATCACTAATACACGGAATGTAAACTTGGCTACACAGGAACTGGATTACAAAACAGAACAGGGTCTCAAATTTAGAAAACCAACTTATGCTTGCTTAAGGGGAAAGGTGAGTTGGGGTGCTGCATAAAACCAGAGATTGAAATGAGCACAGATAAAGTTCCTTAAGCCAAATATGGAATAGACAAGAACTACTCCTTGCTCAACGAAATGGACTCAACAGCCCATATTAAACGCCTAAGAATGTACCTGACTAGTAAGTATCTTAAAACCTATGGATTGCTATGTCTCTGAAAGAGAATCAAGCATGTGTACAGGGGCATAAACGCAGCAGTGATAGGATTGGAGAGGTTCGGTGAGCAAATGAAGACCCTTTGAAGTCATATTGCTTGGTACCCATTCCACGGGTCTCAACTCTCCAGGTTTAAGGGATTCTTCCTTCAGCTAAAACATGCACGTGGAACCCAGAATATGATCAACCATGTGATCGGGAGACGTGTTCCAATATGTCTCAGTTCTCGTCCTCTGGTACTCGGGTGCAACATTCCAGACGCTTTACTAACACTCTCCCAACTTGGAGAGTCAGTGCCTTTAACCTCCTGTTTGGCCCATTTGCAATTTCTGCGGAAGATGAACAGGAATAGGGAGAACCAATGAGAGACTAGCTGGAGGTGTCTGGACGGGCAAATTTAACTCTCATTTCCCACCAGGAAGAGGAATTAACCAAAGGCTCAGCGTGCCGTGCCGGAACCAGATTAGGGCCTGAAGCAATCCTGCGGTGTTGCGGCCAGCTCACAAGAAAGCGAGTTGAAGAAAGGAGCTCAGGGGCACTGTAATTCACAAACCTGCAGAGTTATAAATGACAGCTATCGTCCAAAAATATACTGAAGTAAGGCTGCCAAGAGGACTTGAAAGCGGGGCAGAATTGCAGGAAACCGATTTCAGGAGGTAGACTGGAATTGCATTTAAAGCATAGGAAAAGAGGCAGAACGTCTACAATGATGCACTTGGCCAAAAAGGGCGTATGCGTTTTTTCCTGAATATATTCAGGAAAAAACGCATACGCCCTTTTTGGCCAACCAAGCAAGCTTGCAAAGGAAATCTGCACTACAATGAAGTCTCACTTCCCCCCGGTCAAAAGGGCCATCTGAAAAAAGTGTAAAATCCAGAAAGGCAGGACAGGCCATGGAGAACTGGGAGCCTTGTTATGCTGATGGGCGGGATGTAAATTGCCAACAGCCACTCGGGAGAGGTGTATGGTGTTTCCTGAAACATCTAAAAAACAAAGCAACAGAGCCTAGGGCACTTCCACTTATGGTCCTGTAGCTTGGGAAATTAAAATCAGAAAGACACAGCCACCCCAAAGTTTGGGACGGCTCTGTTTACAAGAACCTCGTTTACGGTACAAGTTCAATATCGCAGAAAGTGAAAAATGGATAAAGTAGTTGTGGTTCTTACGTACAATGCAATATCACTCAGCAATGAAATCTATGTCATCAGGCCCATAGCAGCATAATGAGTGGATTCAGGTATGATGATTCTAACTGAAATAAGTCACACAGAAAAAGAAACATCATAAGATATCACTAATACACGGAATGTAAACTTGGCTACACAGGAACTGGATTACAAAACAGAACAGGGTCTCAAATTTAGAAAACCAACTTATGCTTGCTTAAGGGGAAAGGTGAGTTGGGGTGCTGCATAAAACCAGAGATTGAAATGAGCACAGATAAAGTTCCTTAAGCCAAATATGGAATAGACAAGAACTACTCCTTGCTCAACGAAATGGACTCAACACCCCATATTAAACGCCTAAGAATGTACCTAACTAGTAAGTATCTTAAAATCTATGGATTGCTATGTCTCTGAAAGAGAATCAAGCATGTGTACAGGGGCATAAACGCAGCAGTGATAGGATTGGAGAGGTTCGGTGAGCAAATGAAGACCCTTTGAAGTCATATTGCTTGGTACCCATTCCACGGGTCTCAACTCTCCAGGTTTAAGGGATTCTTCCTTCAGCTAAAACATGCACGTGGAACCCAGAGTATGATCAACCATGTGATCGGGAGACGTGTTCCAATATGTCTCAATTCTCGTCCCCTGGTACTCGGGTGTAACATTCCAGACGCTTTACTAACACTCTCCCAACTTGGAGAGTCAGTGCCTTTAACCTCCTGTTTGGCCCATTTGCAATTTCTGCGGAAGATGAACAGGAATAGGGAGAACCAATGAGAGACTAGCTGGAGGTGTCTGGACGGGCAAATTTAACTCTCATTTCCCACCAGGAAGAGGAATTAACCAAAGGCTCAGCGTGCCGTGCCGGAACCAGATTAGGGCCTGAAGCAATCCTGCGGTGTTGCGGCCAGCTCACAAGAAAGCGAGTTGAAGAAAGGAGCTCAGGGGCACTGTAATTCACAAACCTGCAGAGTTATAAATGACAGCTATCGTCCAAAAATATACTGAAGTAAGGCTGCCAAGAGGACTTGAAAGCGGGGCAGAATTGCAGGAAACCGATTTCAGGAGGTAGACTGGAATTGCATTTAAAGCATAGGAAAAGAGGCAGAACGTCTACAATGATGCACTTGGCCAAAAAGGGCGTATGCGTTTTTTCCTGAATATATTCAGGAAAAAACGCATACGCCCTTTTTGGCCAACCAAGCAAGCTTGCAAAGGAAATCTGCACTACAATGAAGTCTCACTTCCCCCCGCTCAAAAGGGCCATCTGAAAAAAGTGTAAAATCCAGAAAGGCAGGACAGGCCATGGAGAACTGGGAGCCTTGTTATGCTGATGGGCGGGATGTAAATTGCCAACAGCCACTCGGGAGAGGTGTATGGTGTTTCCTGAAACATCTAAAAAACAAAGCAACAGAGCCTAGGGCACTTCCACTTATGGTCCTGTAGCTTGGGAAATTAAAATCAGAAAGACACAGCCACCCCAAAGTTTGGGACGGCTCTGTTTACAAGAACCTCGTTTACGGTACAAGTTCAATATCGCAGAAAGTGAAAAATGGATAAAGAAGTTGTGGTACTTACGTACAATGCAATATCACTCAGCAATGAAATCTATGTCATCAGGCCCATAGCAGCATAATGAGTGGATTCAGGTATGATGATTCTAACTGAAATAAGTCACACAGAAAAAGAAACATCATAAGATATCACTAATACACGGAATGTAAACTTGGCTACACAGGAACTGGATTACAAAACAGAACAGGGTCTCAAATTTAGAAAACCAACTTATGCTTGCTTAAGGGGAAAGGTGAGTTGGGGTGCTGCATAAAACCAGAGATTGAAATGAGCACAGATAAAGTTCCTTAAGCCAAATATGGAATAGACAAGAACTACTCCTTGCTCAACGAAATGGACTCAACACCCCATATTAAACGCCTAAGAATGTACCTGACTAGTAAGTATCTTAAAACCTATGGATTGCTATGTCTCTGAAAGAGAATCAAGCGTGTGTACAGGGGCATAAACGCAGCAGTGATAGGATTGGAGAGGTTCGGTGAGCAAATGAAGACCCTTTGAAGTCATATTGCTTGGTACCCATTCCACGGGTCTCAACTCTCCAGGTTTAAGGGATTCTTCCTTCAGGTAAAACATGCACGTGGAACCCAGAGTATGATCAACCGTGTGATCGGGAGACGTGTTCCAATATGTCTCAATTCTCGTCCCCTGGTACTCGGGTGTAACATTCCAGACGCTTTACTAACACTCTCCCGACTTGGAGAGTCAGTGCCTTTAACCACCTGTTTGGCCCATTTGCAATTTCTGAGGAAGATGAACAGGAATAGGGAGAACCAATGAGAGACTAGCTGGAGGTGTCTGGACGGGCAAATTTAACTCTCATTTCCCACCAGGAAGAGGAATTAACCAAAGGCTCAGCGTGCCGTGCCGGAACCAGATTAGGGCCTGAAGCAATCCTGCGGTGTTGCGGCCAGCTCACAAGAAAGCGAGTTGAAGAAAGGAGCTCAGGGGCACTGTAATTCACAAACCTGCAGAGTTATAAATGACAGCTATCGTCCAAAAATATACTGAAGTAAGGCTGCCAAGAGGACTTGAAAGCGGGGCAGAATTGCAGGAAACCGATTTCAGGAGGTAGACTGGAATTGCATTTAAAGCATAGGAAAAGAGGCAGAACGTCTACAATGATGCACTTGGCCAAAAAGGGCGTATGCGTTTTTTCCTGAATATATTCAGGAAAAAACGCATACGCCCTTTTTGGCCAACCAAGCAAGCTTGCAAAGGAAATCTGCACTACAATGAAGTCTCACTTCCCCCCGGTCAAAAGGGCCATCTGAAAAAAGTGTAAAATCCAGAAAGGCAGGACAGGCCATGGAGAACTGGGAGCCTTGTTATGCTGATGGGCGGGATGTAAATTGCCAACAGCCACTCGGGAGAGGTGTATGGTGTTTCCTGAAACATCTAAAAAACAAAGCAACAGAGCCTAGGGCACTTCCACTTATGGTCCTGTAGCTTGGGAAATTAAAATCAGAAAGACACAGCCACCCCAAAGTTTGGGACGGCTCTGTTTACAAGAACCTCGTTTACGGTACAAGTTCAATATCGCAGAAAGTGAAAAATGGATAAAGAAGTTGTGGTACTTACGTACAATGCAATATCACTCAGCAATGAAATCTATGTCATCAGGCCCATAGCAGCATAATGAGTGGATTCAGGTATGATGATTCTAACTGAAATAAGTCACACAGAAAAAGAAACATCATAAGATATCACTAATACACGGAATGTAAACTTGGCTACACAGGAACTGGATTACAAAACAGAACAGGGTCTCAAATTTAGAAAACCAACTTATGCTTGCTTAAGGGGAAAGTTGAGTTGGGGTGCTGCATAAAACCAGAGATTGAAATGAGCACAGATAAAGTTCCTTAAGCCAAATATGGAATAGACAAGAACTACTCCTTGCTCAACGAAATGGACTCAACACCCCATATTAAACGCCTAAGAATGTACCTAACTAGTAAGTATCTTAAAATCTATGGATTGCTATGTCTCTGAAAGAGAATCAAGCATGTGTACAGGGGCATAAACGCAGCAGTGATAGGATTGGAGAGGTTCGGTGAGCAAATGAAGACCCTTTGAAGTCATATTGCTTGGTACCCATTCCACGGGTCTCAACTCTCCAGGTTTAAGGGATTCTTCCTTCAGCTAAAACATGCACGTGGAACCCAGAGTATGATCAACCATGTGATCGGGAGACGTGTTCCAATATGTCTCAATTCTCGTCCCCTGGTACTCGGGTGTAACATTCCAGACGCTTTACTAACACTCTCCCAACTTGGAGAGTCAGTGCCTTTAACCTCCTGTTTGGCCCATTTGCAATTTCTGCGGAAGATGAACAGGAATAGGGAGAACCAATGAGAGACTAGCTGGAGGTGTCTGGACGGGCAAATTTAACTCTCATTTCCCACCAGGAAGAGGAATTAACCAAAGGCTCAGCGTGCCGTGCCGGAACCAGATTAGGGCCTGAAGCAATCCTGCGGTGTTGCGGCCAGCTCACAAGAAAGCGAGTTGAAGAAAGGAGCTCAGGGGCACTGTAATTCACAAACCTGCAGAGTTATAAATGACAGCTATCGTCCAAAAATATACTGAAGTAAGGCTGCCAAGAGGACTTGAAAGCGGGGCAGAATTGCAGGAAACCGATTTCAGGAGGTAGACTGGAATTGCATTTAAAGCATAGGAAAAGAGGCAGAACGTCTACAATGATGCACTTGGCCAAAAAGGGCGTATGCGTTTTTTCCTGAATATATTCAGGAAAAAACGCATACGCCCTTTTTGGCCAACCAAGCAAGCTTGCAAAGGAAATCTGCACTACAATGAAGTCTCACTTCCCCCCGGTCAAAAGGGCCATCTGAAAAAAGTGTAAAATCCAGAAAGGCAGGACAGGCCATGGAGAACTGGGAGCCTTGTTATGCTGATGGGCGGGATGTAAATTGCCAACAGCCACTCGGGAGAGGTGTATGGTGTTTCCTGAAACATCTAAAAAACAAAGCAACAGAGCCTAGGGCACTTCCACTTATGGTCCTGTAGCTTGGGAAATTAAAATCAGAAAGACACAGCCACCCCAAAGTTTGGGACGGCTCTGTTTACAAGAACCTCGTTTACGGTACAAGTTCAATATCGCAGAAAGTGAAAAATGGATAAAGAAGTTGTGGTACTTACGTACAATGCAATATCACTCAGCAATGAAATCTATGTCATCAGGCCCATAGCAGCATAATGAGTGGATTCAGGTATGATGATTCTAACTGAAATAAGTCACACAGAAAAAGAAACATCATAAGATATCACTAATACACGGAATGTAAACTTGGCTACACAGGAACTGGATTACAAAACAGAACAGGGTCTCAAATTTAGAAAACCAACTTATGCTTGCTTAAGGGGAAAGGTGAGTTGGGGTGCTGCATAAAACCAGAGATTGAAATGAGCACAGATAAAGTTCCTTAAGCCAAATATGGAATAGACAAGAACTACTCCTTGCTCAACGAAATGGACTCAACACCCCATATTAAACGCCTAAGAATGTACCTGACTAGTAAGTATCTTAAAACCTATGGATTGCTATGTCTCTGAAAGAGAATCAAGCGTGTGTACAGGGGCATAAACGCAGCAGTGATAGGATTGGAGAGGTTCGGTGAGCAAATGAAGACCCTTTGAAGTCATATTGCTTGGTACCCATTCCACGGGTCTCAACTCTCCAGGTTTAAGGGATTCTTCCTTCAGGTAAAACATGCACGTGGAACCCAGAGTATGATCAACCGTGTGATCGGGAGACGTGTTCCAATATGTCTCAATTCTCGTCCCCTGGTACTCGGGTGTAACATTCCAGACGCTTTACTAACACTCTCCCGACTTGGAGAGTCAGTGCCTTTAACCACCTGTTTGGCCCATTTGCAATTTCTGAGGAAGATGAACAGGAATAGGGAGAACCAATGAGAGACTAGCTGGAGGTGTCTGGACGGGCAAATTTAACTCTCATTTCCCACCAGGAAGAGGAATTAACCAAAGGCTCAGCGTGCCGTGCCGGAACCAGATTAGGGCCTGAAGCAATCCTGCGGTGTTGCGGCCAGCTCACAAGAAAGCGAGTTGAAGAAAGGAGCTCAGGGGCACTGTAATTCACAAACCTGCAGAGTTATAAATGACAGCTATCGTCCAAAAATATACTGAAGTAAGGCTGCCAAGAGGACTTGAAAGCGGGGCAGAATTGCAGGAAACCGATTTCAGGAGGTAGACTGGAATTGCATTTAAAGCATAGGAAAAGAGGCAGAACGTCTACAATGATGCACTTGGCCAAAAAGGGCGTATGCGTTTTTTCCTGAATATATTCAGGAAAAAACGCATACGCCCTTTTTGGCCAACCAAGCAAGCTTGCAAAGGAAATCTGCACTACAATGAAGTCTCACTTCCCCCCGGTCAAAAGGGCCATCTGAAAAAAGTGTAAAATCCAGAAAGGCAGGACAGGCCATGGAGAACTGGGAGCCTTGTTATGCTGATGGGCGGGATGTAAATTGCCAACAGCCACTCGGGAGAGGTGTATGGTGTTTCCTGAAACATCTAAAAAACAAAGCAACAGAGCCTAGGGCACTTCCACTTATGGTCCTGTAGCTTGGGAAATTAAAATCAGAAAGACACAGCCACCCCAAAGTTTGGGACGGCTCTGTTTACAAGAACCTCGTTTACGGTACAAGTTCAATATCGCAGAAAGTGAAAAATGGATAAAGAAGTTGTGGTACTTACGTACAATGCAATATCACTCAGCAATGAAATCTATGTCATCAGGCCCATAGCAGCATAATGAGTGGATTCAGGTATGATGATTCTAACTGAAATAAGTCACACAGAAAAAGAAACATCATAAGATATCACTAATACACGGAATGTAAACTTGGCTACACAGGAACTGGATTACAAAACAGAACAGGGTCTCAAATTTAGAAAACCAACTTATGCTTGCTTAAGGGGAAAGTTGAGTTGGGGTGCTGCATAAAACCAGAGATTGAAATGAGCACAGATAAAGTTCCTTAAGCCAAATATGGAATAGACAAGAACTACTCCTTGCTCAACGAAATGGACTCAACACCCCATATTAAACGCCTAAGAATGTACCTGACTAGTAAGTATCTTAAAACCTATGGATTGCTATGTCTCTGAAAGAGAATCAAGCATGTGTACAGGGGCATAAACGCAGCAGTGATAGGATTGGAGAGGTTCGGTGAGCAAATGAAGACCCTTTGAAGTCATATTGCTTGGTACCCATTCCACGGGTCTCAACTCTCCAGGTTTAAGGGATTCTTCCTTCAGCTAAAACATGCACGTGGAACCCAGAATATGATCAACCATGTGATCGGGAGACGTGTTCCAATATGTCTCAATTCTCGTCCCCTGGTACTCGGGTGTAACATTCCAGACGCTTTACTAACACTCTCCCAACTTGGAGAGTCAGTGCCTTTAACCTCCTGTTTGGCCCATTTGCAATTTCTGAGGAAGATGAACAGGAATAGGGAGAACCAATGAGAGACTAGCTGGAGGTGTCTGGACGGGCAAATTTAACTCTCATTTCCCACCAGGAAGAGGAATTAACCAAAGGCTCAGCGTGCCGTGCCGGAACCAGATTAGGGCCTGAAGCAATCCTGCGGTGTTGCGGCCAGCTCACAAGAAAGCGAGTTGAAGAAAGGAGCTCAGGGGCACTGTAATTCACAAACCTGCAGAGTTATAAATGACAGCTATCGTCCAAAAATATACTGAAGTAAGGCTGCCAAGAGGACTTGAAAGCGGGGCAGAATTGCAGGAAACCGATTTCAGGAGGTAGACTGGAATTGCATTTAAAGCATAGGAAAAGAGGCAGAACGTCTACAATGATGCACTTGGCCAAAAAGGGCGTATGCGTTTTTTCCTGAATATATTCAGGAAAAAACGCATACGCCCTTTTTGGCCAACCAAGCAAGCTTGCAAAGGAAATCTGCACTACAATGAAGTCTCACTTCCCCCCGGTCAAAAGGGCCATCTGAAAAAAGTGTAAAATCCAGAAAGGCAGGACAGGCCATGGAGAACTGGGAGCCTTGTTATGCTGATGGGCGGGATGTAAATTGCCAACAGCCACTCGGGAGAGGTGTATGGTGTTTCCTGAAACATCTAAAAAACAAAGCAACAGAGCCTAGGGCACTTCCACTTATGGTCCTGTAGCTTGGGAAATTAAAATCAGAAAGACACAGCCACCCCAAAGTTTGGGACGGCTCTGTTTACAAGAACCTCGTTTACGGTACAAGTTCAATATCGCAGAAAGTGAAAAATGGATAAAGAAGTTGTGGTACTTACGTACAATGCAATATCACTCAGCAATGAAATCTATGTCATCAGGCCCATAGCAGCATAATGAGTGGATTCAGGTATGATGATTCTAACTGAAATAAGTCACACAGAAAAAGAAACATCATAAGATATCACTAATACACGGAATGTAAACTTGGCTACACAGGAACTGGATTACAAAACAGAACAGGGTCTCAAATTTAGAAAACCAACTTATGCTTGCTTAAGGGGAAAGGTGAGTTGGGGTGCTGCATAAAACCAGAGATTGAAATGAGCACAGATAAAGTTCCTTAAGCCAAATATGGAATAGACAAGAACTACTCCTTGCTCAACGAAATGGACTCAACACCCCATATTAAACGCCTAAGAATGTACCTGACTAGTAAGTATCTTAAAACCTATGGATTGCTATGTCTCTGAAAGAGAATCAAGCGTGTGTACAGGGGCATAAACGCAGCAGTGATAGGATTGGAGAGGTTCGGTGAGCAAATGAAGACCCTTTGAAGTCATATTGCTTGGTACCCATTCCACGGGTCTCAACTCTCCAGGTTTAAGGGATTCTTCCTTCAGGTAAAACATGCACGTGGAACCCAGAGTATGATCAACCGTGTGATCGGGAGACGTGTTCCAATATGTCTCAATTCTCGTCCCCTGGTACTCGGGTGTAACATTCCAGACGCTTTACTAACACTCTCCCGACTTGGAGAGTCAGTGCCTTTAACCTCCTGTTTGGCCCATTTGCAATTTCTGCGGAAGATGAACAGGAATAGGGAGAACCAATGAGAGACTAGCTGGAGGTGTCTGGACGGGCAAATTTAACTCTCATTTCCCACCAGGAAGAGGAATTAACCAAAGGCTCAGCGTGCCGTGCCGGAACCAGATTAGGGCCTGAAGCAATCCTGCGGTGTTGCGGCCAGCTCACAAGAAAGCGAGTTGAAGAAAGGAGCTCAGGGGCACTGTAATTCACAAACCTGCAGAGTTATAAATGACAGCTATCGTCCAAAAATATACTGAAGTAAGGCTGCCAAGAGGACTTGAAAGCGGGGCAGAATTGCAGGAAACCGATTTCAGGAGGTAGACTGGAATTGCATTTAAAGCATAGGAAAAGAGGCAGAACGTCTACAATGATGCACTTGGCCAAAAAGGGCGTATGCGTTTTTTCCTGAATATATTCAGGAAAAAACGCATACGCCCTTTTTGGCCAACCAAGCAAGCTTGCAAAGGAAATCTGCACTACAATGAAGTCTCACTTCCCCCCGGTCAAAAGGGCCATCTGAAAAAAGTGTAAAATCCAGAAAGGCAGGACAGGCCATGGAGAACTGGGAGCCTTGTTATGCTGATGGGCGGGATGTAAATTGCCAACAGCCACTCGGGAGAGGTGTATGGTGTTTCCTGAAACATCTAAAAAACAAAGCAACAGAGCCTAGGGCACTTCCACTTATGGTCCTGTAGCTTGGGAAATTAAAATCAGAAAGACACAGCCACCCCAAAGTTTGGGACGGCTCTGTTTACAAGAACCTCGTTTACGGTACAAGTTCAATATCGCAGAAAGTGAAAAATGGATAAAGAAGTTGTGGTACTTACGTACAATGCAATATCACTCAGCAATGAAATCTATGTCATCAGGCCCGTAGCAGCATAATGAGTGGATTCAGGTATGATGATTCTAACTGAAATAAGTCACACAGAAAAAGAAACATCATAAGATATCACTAATACACGGAATGTAAACTTGGCTACACAGGAACTGGATTACAAAACAGAACAGGGTCTCAAATTTAGAAAACCAACTTATGCTTGCTTAAGGGGAAAGGTGAGTTGGGGTGCTGCATAAAACCAGAGATTGAAATGAGCACAGATAAAGTTCCTTAAGCCAAATATGGAATAGACAAGAACTACTCCTTGCTCAACGAAATGGACTCAACACCCCATATTAAACGCCTAAGAATGTACCTGACTAGTAAGTATCTTAAAACCTATGGATTGCTATGTCTCTGAAAGAAAATCAAGCGTGTGTACAGGGGCATAAACGCAGCAGTGATAGGATTGGAGAGGTTCGGTGAGCAAATGAAGACCCTTTGAAGTCATATTGCATGGTACCCATTCCACGGGTCTCAACTCTCCAGGTTTAAGGGATTCTTCCTTCAGCTAAAACATGCACGTGGAACCCAGAGTATGATCAACCGTGTGATCGGGAGACGTGTTCCAATATGTCTCAATTCTCGTCCCCTGGTACTCGGGTGTAACATTCCAGACGCTTTACTAACACTCTCCCGACTTGGAGAGTCAGTGCCTTTAACCTCCTGTTTGGCCCATTTGCAATTTCTGAGGAAGATGAACAGGAATAGGGAGAACCAATGAGAGACTAGCTGGAGGTGTCTGGACGGGCAAATTTAACTCTCATTTCCCACCAGGAAGAGGAATTAACCAAAGGCTCAGCGTGCCGTGCCGGAACCAGATTAGGGCCTGAAGCAATCCTGCGGTGTTGCGGCCAGCTCACAAGAAAGCGAGTTGAAGAAAGGAGCTCAGGGGCAGTGTAATTCACAAACCTGCAGAGTTATAAATGACAGCTATCATCCAAAAATATACTGAAGTAAGGCTGCCAAGAGGACTTGAAAGCGGGGCAGAATTGCAGGAAACCGATTTCAGGAGGTAGACTGGAATTGCATTTAAAGCATAGGAAAAGAGGCAGAACGTCCACAATGATGCACTTGGCCAAAAAGGGCGTATGCGTTTTTTCCTGAATATATTCAGGAAAAAACGCATACGCCCTTTTTGGCCAACCAAGCAAGCTTGCAAAGGAAATCTGCACTACAATGAAGTCTCACTTCCCCCCGGTCAAAAGAGCCATCTGAAAAAAGTGTAAAATCCAGAAAGGCAGGACAGGCCATGGAGAACTGGGAGCCTTGTTATGCTGATGGGCGGGATGTAAATTGCCAACAGCCACTTGGGAGAAGTGTATGGTGTTTCCTGAAACATCTAAAAAACAAAGCAACAGAACCTAAGGCACTTCCACTTATGGTCCTATAGCTTAGGGAAAAAAAATCAAGAAGACACAGCCACCCCAAAGTTTGGGACGGCTCTGTTTACAAGAAGCTCGTTTACGGTACAAGTTCAATAGCGCAGAAAGTGAAATATGGATAAAGAAGTTGTGGTACTTACGTACAATGCAATATCACTCAGCAATGAAATCTATGTCATCAGGCCCGTAGCAGCATAATGAGTGGATTCAGGTATGATGATTCTAACTGAAATAAGTCACACAGAAAAAGAAACATCATAAGATATCACTAATACACGGAATGTAAACTTGGCTACACAGGAACTGGATTACAAAACTGAACAGGGTCTCAAATTTAGAAAACCAACTTATGCTTGCTTAAGGGGAAAGGTGAGTTGGGGTGCTGCATAAAACCAGAGATTGAAATGAGCACAGATAAAGTTCCTTAAGCCAAATATAGAATACACAAGAACTACTCCTTGCTCAACGAAATGGACTCAACACCCCATATTAAACGCCTAAGAATGTACCTGACTAGTAAGTATCTTAAAACCTATGGATTGCTATGTCTCTGAAAGAAAATCAAGCATGTGTACAGGGGCATAAACGCAGCAGTGATAGGATTGGAGAGGTTCGGTGAGCAAATGAAGACCCTTTGAAGTCATATTGCATGGTACCCATTCCACGGGTCTCAACTCTCCTGGTTTAAGGGATTCTTCCTTCAGCTAAAACATGCACGTGGAACCCAGAGTATGATCAACCATGGGATCGGGAGACGTGTTCCAATATGCCTCAGTTCTCGTCCCCTGGTACTCGGGTGCAACATTCCAGACGCTTTACTAACACTCTCCCGACTTGGAGAGTCAGTGCCTTTAACCTCCTGTTTGGCCCATTTGCAATTTCTGCGGAAGATGAACAGGAATAGGGAGAACCAATGAGAGACTAGCTGGAGGTGTCTGGACGGGCAAATTTAACTCTCATTTCCCACCAGGAAGAGGAATTAACCAAAGGCTCAGCGTGCCGTCCCGGAACCAGATTAGGGCCTGAAGCAATCCTGCGGTGTTGCGGCCAGCTCACAAGAAAGCAAGTTGAAGAAAGGAGCTCAGGGGCACTGTAATTCACAAACCTGCAGAGTTATAAATGACAGCTATCGTCCAAAAATATACTGAAGTAAGGCTGCCAAGAGGACTTGAAAGCGGGGCAGAATTGCAGGAAACCGATTTCAGGAGGTAGACTGGAATTGCATTTAAAGCATAGGAAAAGAGGCAGAACGTCCACAATGATGCACTTGGCCAAAAAGGGCGTATGCGTTTTTTCCTGAATATATTCAGGAAAAAACGCATACGCCCTTTTTGGCCAACCAAGCAAGCTTGCAAAGGAAATCTGCACTACAATGAAGTCTCACTTCCCCCCGGTCAAAAGGGCCATCTGAAAAAAGTGTAAAATCCAGAAAGGCAGGACAGGCCATGGAGAACTGGGAGCCTTGTTATGCTGATGGGCGGGATGTAAATTGCCAACAGCCACTCGGGAGAGGTGTATGGTGTTTCCTGAAACATCTAAAAAACAAAGCAACAGAGCCTAGGGCACTTCCACTTATGGTCCTATAGCTTAGGGAAATTAAAATCAAAAAGACACAGCCACCCCAATGTTTGGGACGGCTCTGTTTACAAGAACCTCGTTTACGGTACAAGTTCAATATCGCAGAAAGTGAAAAATGGATAAAGAAGTTGTGGTACTTACGTACAATGCAATATCACTCAGCAATGAAATCTATGTCATCAGGCCCGTAGCAGCATAATGAGTGGATTCAGGTATGATGATTCTAACTGAAATAAGTCACACAGAAAAAGAAACATCATAAGATATCACTAATACACGGGATGTAAACTTGGCTACACAGGAACTGGATTACAAAACTGAACAGGGTCTCAAATTTAGAAAACCAACTTATGCTTGCTTAAGGGGAAAGGTGAGTTGGGGTGCTGCATAAAACCAGAGATTGAAATGAGCACAGATAAAGTTCCTTAAGCCAAATATAGAATACACAAGAACTACTCCTTGCTCAACGAAATGGACTCAACACCCCATATTAAACGCCTAAGAATGTACCTGACTAGTAAGAATTTTAAAACCTATGGATTGCTATGTCTCCGAAAGAAAATCAAGCATGTGTACAGGGGCATAAACGCAGCAGTGATAGGATTGGAGAGGTTCGGTGAGCAAATGAAGACCCTTTGAAGTCATATTGCATGGTACCCATTCCACGGGTCTCAACTCTCCAGGTTTAAGGGATTCTTCCTTCAGCTAAAACATGCACGTGGAACCCAGAGTATGACCAACCGTGTGATCGGGAGACGTGTTCCAATATGTCTCAATTCTCGTCCCCTGGTACTCGGGTGTAACATTCCAGACGCTTTACTAACACTCTCCCGACTTGGAGAGTCAGTGCCTTTAACCTCCTGTTTGGCCCATTTGCAATTTCTGAGGAAGATGAACAGGAATAGGGAGAACCAATGAGAGACTAGCTGGAGGTGTCTGGACGGGCAAATTTAACTCTCATTTCCCACCAGGAAGAGGAATTAACCAAAGGCTCAGCGTGCCATGCCGGAACCAGATTAGGGCCTGAAGCAATCCTGCGGTGTTGCGGCCAGCTCACAAGAAAGCGAGTTGAAGAAAGGAGCTCAGGGGCACTGTAATTCACAAACCTGCAGAGTTATAAATGACAGCTATCATCCAAAAATATACTGAAGTAAGGCTGCCAAGAGGACTTGAAAGCGGGGCAGAATTGCAGGAAACCGATTTCAGGAGGTAGACTGGAATTGTATTTAAAGCATAGGAAAAGAGGCAGAACGTCCACAATGATGCACTTGGCCAAAAAGGGCGTATGCGTTTTTTCCTGAATATATTCAGGAAAAAACGCATACGCCCTTTTTGGCCAACCAAGCAAGCTTGCAAAGGAAATCTGCACTACAATGAAGTCTCACTTCCCCCCGGTCAAAAGGGCC